>NW_021681813.1:19386-28709 GCF_001412515.2 Diachasma alloeum
CAATTCTACCATCGTTCTCATGTGCCTCAGCGAACATCGGTTCATTAGAAAATCTCCAGCTAGCAGATCAGCAGTATCTCAAGCCCGGACCAATCGATATCATCATAGGGGCTGACAACTAGGGGCGAATCATCAGAGATGAAGTTATCAAGTCCAAGCAGTCAAAAGTCGTCGGCTAACGCACAGTCTTTGGTTGGATTCTATCAGGTCCAATCAACTGCACCAGTTTTTCAGCGAGGATCTCCCTATCAGCTGTAAGGACCTCCTCAAACGAACAACTTCTAGAACTTCTCCAGAAATTTTGGGTCCAGGAAGAGTTACCAGTTCAGCAGTCAGAAAATTCAGAGTTATCACCAGACGAGCTGGAGTGTGAGAAACACTTCAGGTCTACACACAGCAGAGATTCAACGGGACGTTACATCGTGAGGCTCCCATTGAAAACATCTTCAGCAGCTCTCGGGGAGTCGAAATTCAAGGCTTCACGTCAGCTGAGATCTACAATCAGCAAACTCACCAATAATCAGGCATATGCCCAGCTGTACAAGGAGTTCATCAACGAGTACGAAACTTTGGGTCATATGCAAAGAGCACCAGAGACAGCAGAACCCGTTCCAGTTTATTATCTTCCACACCACGGGGTTCTGAGAGCAGATGCAATCACCACAAGTTTGAGAGTCGTCTTCAACGGCTCCAGCCCCACTTCATCAGGAACGTCAATCAACGACATTCTACATCCAGGTGGAAAACTTCAGACCAACGCCATGGACGTTCTAACATGGATGAGAAAGCACAGGCTCGTGTTTGGCACTGACATAGTCAAGATATTCAGGCAAATACGAGTTCATCAGGACGATTGGGACCTGCAGAGAATTTTGTGGGTTGACGACAACAAACAGCAAATCTCCTACCAGCTCACCACCGTCACCTACGGGCTCAATTGCTCCCCATGGCTGTCTCTGAGAGTTCTCCAGCAGTTAGCAGAGGACGAGGGTCCACGATTTCCAGCAGCCGTCGAGACAATCACCAGAGGTCGTTACGTAGACGACATCTACGGCGGAGCAGACTCACCAGCAGAACTCAAGGAGATAGTATGGCAGTTACAAGGACTTTGCCAGGCAGGAGGCTTCCCTCTCCAGAAATGGAGCAGTAATTGCCCTCAGCTCTTGCATGAGCTCGGCCTATCAACAGAGGAAGAAGTCATTCAGTTTGAAGAGTCCGTCACCAAGGTACTGGGTCTGTGTTGGCATCAGTCGTCCGACACATTCCAGTACAAATCCAGAGACTTCAAAACAGAGACGATCACCAAGAGAATTGTCTCTTCAGAGATAGCCCAGATCTTCGATCCTTTGGGATTTATCGCTCCAGTCGTCGTCCAGGGGAAAATTCTCCTTCAGGATCTCTGGAAACTCAAATGCAGTTGGGATGACCCCCTCCCTCAAGAGTACATTCACCAGTGGGAGTCATTTCGCCAGGAACTCACCGAACTAGATAAAGTTGCAGTACCCAGATCGCTAAGACTCTCACCTCAGACAAACGACATCCAATTACACGGATTCGCAGATACCTCAACAGTAGCTATGAGTGCTGTGGTCTACATTCGCACTCAGAATCTCAACGAGCCAGCCTCCACAGTTTTGGTCTGTGCTAAGACCAAGGTAGTACCGATCAAGCGCATGACTATTCCACGTCTGGAACTTACTGCAGCTCTCCTGTTAACTCAACTCGTAACATCAACGCAGCAGATGCTCCAGCTAGACCAGGTAGAAACTCACCTTTGGTCAGACTCAGCAGTAGCTCTCGCGTGGATCAGGAGTCCGGCCTCGAGATGGAAAGACTTCGTCCACAACAGAGTGGTAAAAATCCAGGAAACTCTCCCGAATGCCACTTGGAGACACGTCAGTGGGAAGGAGAATCCAGCCGACTGCGCCTCCAGGGGCATAACACCAAGTCAGCTAGCAGATCATCACCTCTGGTGGACAGGACCTGATTGGATAAATCAGGACCCTGAAGACTGGCCACGATCAACTATCGATGCTCCACCAATGGACATCCCAGAAGTAGCCAAAGAAGCGAAACCAACAAAATCTCACCCAGTTGTACAGAGAATCACCGAGATTGCCGAGCTCCTCTACAGATACAGCACGATGGCAAAGCTGTTAGCAGTAACAGCGACCATCAACAGGGCCATCGACAGATTCAGGAGATAGCCAATGCCCCCGGGATCTATCTTGACGACCAGAGAACTCAACGATGCGAGATTATTTTGGGTAAAAATAACACAACACCAGTACTTTGTTTCAGAACTCAGGGTACTTCTCAGAAATCAGCAGCTACCTAGAAATCACCAGTTAGCGAAATTCACCCCAACTCTGGACGAGGAGGGCATCATGAGACTTGGGAGAAGCCTCAAGAACTCAGCACTCCATCCGGAACAGATCTACCCAATAATCTTGCCACGTCAGTCCAAATTCACCACACTCATCATCGCAGAAGCTCACCAGAAGACCCTCCACGGAGGGACACAGCTCACCTTGGCCTACACTCAGCAACGCTATTGGATACTCGGTGGCAGGGGCACAGTTAGAGCCTACATCCTACGCTGTGCTATCTGCGCCAGACACCGAGCTAGACAGGCTCAGCAACAGATGGGTCAATTGCCCGCAACCAGAGTCTCACCAGCAAGAGCATTTCTCCACACGGGGATGGACTATGCAGGTCCTTTCGCCATCCTCAAGTGGAGACCCACGAATGCTCAACCGGGATCAGTGCACATCGCAGTGTTCGTGTGCTTCACCACGTCAGCAGTTCACCTAGAGCTCGTCAACAGGCAAACCACAGAAGCCTTCCTCGGAGCTTACAGGAGATTCACCGGAAGACGAGGTATTCCAGCAGTCATGTACAGTGACAACGCCACCACCTTCGTCGGAGCAGCAGATCAACTCGAAAGGCTCAATCACCAAGCATCTAAAAAAAATCAACGTGTTCAGGCTGCTCTCGCCACCAATTGGACTCAGTGGAGCTTCTCACCACCTAGAGCACCCCATTTTGGTGGCAAATGGGAAGCAGCAGTAAAATCAACGAAGCATCACCTCAAGAGAGTCCTGGGAACGACAACGCTAACATTTGAGGAACTCAACACAGTCTTAGTTCAGATTGAAGCCTGCCTAAACTCCAGGCCAATCTGTCCGATGTCAGACGACCCAGAAGATCTCCAGGTTCTCACCCCAGGACACTTCTTAATCGGCGAGCCTCTACAGATAGTATCAGAGTCATCCTACCTCGACGAGAATCCCCTCAAGATGAGGCGATGGAACCTCGTGACTCGGATAGTTCAGCAGTTCTGGTCCAGGTGGTCCAAAGAGTGTCTCCAACGATACCAGGCTATCTACAAGTGGAAGACACGTCAGCAGAACATCGAGGTTGGTAACATGGTGCTGATGGTCGACGATAACCTTCCACCAGCCCAGTGGCCAATCGCCAGAGTCATCGCGACTAGACCAGGAGCAGATGGGCTCACCAGAGTAGCCACAGTCAGAACGAGCAAAGCAGAAGTCGGCAGACATCAAGATGGGTCGCCTAATCTCCAGAACATCACAGCAGCCCACTCGGCGTTTGACAGACCAATCACCAAGTTCTGTCTGCTTCCTACAGATCCACCTACACCAGAACAACCTCCAGAAGAAGATCACCCAGATGATGAAGACGATCAACAGCAAGGGGACATCCAGGAACTGCAGGACTGAGAGTTAAGTATCATCTTCCNATTCTTCAGTTCTTCAATTTCTGAAATTAATACTGTTCATCATTAATTTCAGAATCCCATTCCCACGAATAAACCAGGAGTCGAGCCGAAACGACCTCCACGACCAGTTAACATAAGCCCCCTAGTGAAGCTCTCCCCAACAGTAGCCAACACAATCCAAGTGACCTGGTCCGCTGATTACGGCAGACGTTATGCAGTAGCAATCTACATGGTTAAAAAATTAACGAGGTTGTATCTTCTTACCGAAGTTGTATTTAACCCCTCAAGAACTGTGATCAAAGTTGCGGGGTTCTCAACCTAGGGGGTCGTGTGAAAAAAAATTGTCCAAGAGAGAGCATCTTCTGCTCTCTCTTTGAAAACTGNTTATGTTTTTTAATTTGGCAAGTGGTACGTCTCTCACCCTGTTTTTCTCCCCTTAGCAAGCATCAGCAGAAACCAGATCCAGTAATTCAACAACCTGATATTGAATGCCCCCGGGGTGTTTGAAACACAGTTAAAATTCAGTACATCAACGGTTGACCACAGATCGGCCACTTACGAAAATCTTCGGGAAACCTCGGGTCAACGGTCAGGCCTAGTCAATCACCGAATNTTTACAGTGTCGTTTGATCAGTTTTACAACAAGTGAGTTCATTCAAGTAAGCAAAAAGTGACTGGTTATCGAGTCAATTCCTTTGTCGGAGAAGAAGACATTTGTTTACAGTGCACCGTGGACGCTGAGACACTGGTAAGTCGTTCCATTATATTCTTTGTATACATTCCATATATTTCCTCATATTAGTATTGTGGTCCGCTCACCTCGTCGTATTTTTCACANGGGTGTTTGAAACACAGTTAAAATTCAGTACATCAACGGTTGACCACAGATCGGCCACTTACGAAAATCTTCGGGAAACCTCGGGTCAACGGTCAGGCCTAGTCAATCACCGAATCTCAGNAACAAGTGAGTTCATTCAAGTAAGCAAAAAGTGACTGGTTATCGAGTCAATTCCTTTGTCGGAGAAGAAGACATTTGTTTACAGTGCACCGTGGACGCTGAGACACTGGTAAGTCGTTCCATTATATTCTTTGTATACATTCCATATATTTCCTCATATTAGTATTGTGGTCCGCTCACCTCGTCGTATTTTTCACAAAACTTGTAAAATCTTCATGTGACTCTGCATCAAAGACTCAATGTCACGGATTTTTAATGGATATTTTTGCAATTTGTCTNCAATTCACCCTAAATTCAGTTTTCCCTCCAAACACATGACCTTTTTGGTTGAGAATCAAATTATTCACAAAAAAGATCTTACGAAAATATTTCGTAAATTTACTCGTTACCGAGATAATCCAAAATTTATTGAGCTGTTGGAATCAATTTGAGGAGTGAATTCGAAGTCNTCGATTCCACTGAATAAATCAGTATATTTTTTATAGACTCAGTGCGTTCGTTTTTCACCGGCATTTCCACTACCCCTTTCCCAATTCACCCTAAATTCAGTTTTCCCTCCAAACACATGACCTTTTTGGTTGAGAATCAAATTATTCACAAAAAAGATCTTACGAAAATATTTCGTAAATTTACTCGTTACCGAGATAATCCAAAATTTATTATTTATTATTGGAATCAATTTGAGGAGTGAATTCGAAGTCTTCAGAAAATGGACTTTGNATTCGGTGAAGTCTGTTCTCTCCTCTTCCACATCTGTATTGTTATCCATGGTTTTTGAATTTGAGGAATTCACGACCATTCCAGATAGTTTAGGAGAAGATAGTAGGTGACCTTTTTCTCTTTTGCTTGCGAAAGAACACTTTGTGAATACGAAATTTCATTTGTCTTCATTTTTCTATACCTGTAAATTATCTAAAATGCCATAAAACGTGGAGATATGAGGTTTTTACAAAATGTTGGTTGGATGGGTCCGCGACAGAATCACCAATGGACCAATCCCCGGTGAACAGAANGAGGCACGAATTTGTCCTTCTGTTTATCCTCAAATTCCTGTAGTTTTTTACTCACTTTTGTAATGAGATTCACAACGTTTCGTTCAGTGGTATTTCTAGAATCCTCGCAATCCTCCGACGAGCTTGACGCAAACGGAATGTAAACGTCGCTTCGCNTTTTTGCTTGCGAAAGAACACTTTGTGAATACGAAATTTCATTTGTCTTCATTTTTCTATACCTGTAAATTATCTAAAATGCCATAAAACGTGGAGATATGAGGTTTTTACAAAATGTTGGTTGGATGGGTCCGCGACAGAATCACCAATGGACCAATCCCCGGTGAACAGAATCCCCGAAATGACGGGCTCGCTGCTGATTTCCCAGGAACGAAATAAGCAAGGTTTGGGCCCCGTAGTCCATACANGATCGTCACTGATTCATGCACTCACTCATTTATTCACGTGAGGATTGTACGGAGGTGGACAAGCAACCAATAAAAAAAAACCGAATGAGACACGTGACACCAAACGCCAGTAGTGCCACCCAAATTGTCTCATTCTCAAGTAGTGACGTTCATTTCGAATATGAGTGCNTAGGGACGAAATAAGCAAGGTTTGGGCCCCGTAGTCCATACATCCAGGGGCATTCATGTGTCCATTGGAAGGTCCATTGGGTTTTATTGTTGGACTTTATATTTTCGAGGGTGTTGATAACGAATCTGATAACTGTTATTACGAAAANGATTTACTGTTCTTTCTGTCGCATTGATTTCTCAAGGAAAATATCCATACAAGGGGCTGTATTTCCACCTCCATTCCTCGTTGCGCAAATTTCAATGGTAAACAATATTGAAATAGTGATGAGTTTCCGAATCTTAAGCCTTATATTAATCAGGGAATGGTTTAAAAAAGGAGGGAAGAACGTCGCGAGAAACGTAATAAGAAGTGAAGACGCACTGAGAGAGTGGGGCGGAGCGGAGGGGGGTGCAACTGAGCGAGTCTGAACGAGAGAAGGGGANATTTCGAGGGTGTTGATAACGAATCTGATAACTGTTATTACGAAAAGAGGGGCCATCTATTTGTGTATTACAATTTAATTGCTTAAGGAACTTCCGCAGTAAGTATACTTGGTTAAAATTTCGAAATGGTATAAAGACGCAATATTTGGATCATATGTTGTTGAGCACATTCAAAAACTATTCCCAAAATCTCAAGTACCTTGTCCACCCCATTTTCGAGATATACATCGTCAAAAATGGAAAAAACACAAAAATGGAATGTTTGGCGATGCATATCTCAAAAATGGGGTGGACCAGGGACTTGAAATTTTTGGAATATCTTGTTAATGTGGTCAACAACATATGATCCAAATATTGCGCCTTTATACCATTTCGAAATTTTCACCAAGTATACTTACTGCGGAAGTACCTTAAAACGTGTTTTCGCAAAAATGGTCAAACATATGAAGAAATATTTAGAATATAAAATTTTTCGTTATGCCAAAATGAATATTTCATGTCATATGACTTTCTCTCCTAACTATTGTAGTTGAGGAGTTATCGCCGCTAGAAGAGAAACGAGCGGCACGTCAGCTGTCACGTAGGACAAGAGCGCGCCCACGAGAGAATTGTGGAAAATTGGTGTAAGATAGAGAAAAATATTTCAGATAGATAATATCAACCATGACAAAATATATCGATTCGGTTATGTAATTTTTTTTCTTTATTTCCAGTAGTTTATGAGATATTGAAGTTTTTGTATACGACGATGGGACAAATCAGTGATCCGTTGGACAATGAACCTTGAATATCTCGGTAACTATTGCTAATAGAGAAAAATGTCAAAAAAACTCAATAAATCCCTCTTAAAATAACAAACATTTTGTTCCTCAAGCTTTTTGCTCTATCTCTCTCGCCTGCGGAGAAAAGTGAAATTGAAATTAAAAATTAAAATTTCGATAGAGGAAAATGATGCAAACCTTTGGATAGAGGATTTGTTTGAAAATATTCCCAGAAAGTTTGGGAGTGTGCACGGACCACTTGTGCTCCATGGAGCTTGGGTAAAGTACTTCAGACGCATAGTTCAACTCGCGCTGCGAATAATTCACGAACGAGTAGCGATAGAAAAAAAAGCTTCAAAAACAAAATGTTTGTTATTTTGAGAGGCATCTATTGAGTTTTTTGACATTTCTCTCTATTGATAACAGTTAACGAGATATTTAAGGTTGATTGTCCAACGGTTCACTGATTTGTCTCATCGCCGTATACAAGAACGCCAATATCTCATAAACTACAAGAAATAGAGAAAAAAGTTACATAACCGTATCGATGTATTTTGTCATGGTGGATATTTTCTATTCTAAACTTCTTTGTCTATCTTCCACTAATTTTCCACAATTCTCTCGTGGGCGCGCTTCTGCCGTACCTGACAGCTGACGCGCCGCTCGTATCTCTTCTAGCCGTGAAACAACAGTTAGGAGAAAAAGTCATATGACATGAAATATTCATTTTGGCATAAGGAAAATGTTATATTTGAAACATTTTTTTATATCTCTAACTGTTTTTGCAAAAACACGTTTTCAGCAATTAAATTGTAATAAACAAATAGATGGCCCCTGTTTTCGTAAAAACAGTTTATCAGATTCGTGATCAACACCCTCGAAAAAAAAGTTCAACAATAAAACCCAATGGACCTTTCAATAGATACAGGAATGCTCCTGGTGTAGACTAGCGCACGCTTTGAAAAACAAGTTGGCCGCTGTACCATGTGACTTGTTGCATGTGACTGGTTGCATGCGGATGGTTGGATGCGTTCGATAAAGGTTCCAATTGGTTAATTTTTCCTTCTGTTTCTACCAATGTCAGCTTCCGAATGGGATTTATAAAAATTCAATGTTTATTTTTATCTTCAAATTATTGTATACTAGGGACTAGTGGACCGATCAAGCTGAAATTTTTCACGGAAGTCTAACTTTACATTTCTAACTCATGGTCAAAGTTCCAAGTGCTTTCTTCAACCTTTTGGCGTATTAGAGTACCCACAAGCAAATTTCAAATACAAAGAGAAAAAAATCGCGATATCTCGATAACTTTTTATCGGAGTGTATCTATATTTTGATTGAACTGAATAGAAGGCATCATCACGAGTATTTTGAAAAAAGGAAAAATGAAATCGGTTGGGTAGTTTTTGAGATATTCTATTAAACAGTTTTAATGAAAAAAATGAATATCTCCGAACTATCCAACCGATTGTGCCCAGTCACAATACCAGCCTGTAATATCATCAGAGCCACAATTTAAATGGGAGGTTGAAGTCTCTATCTTAATTATTTCTTGAGTTATTGGCCGTACAACGATTTTGCTAAAAAATTTAAAAAAATAAAAAAAATGCAATAACTGCTCAACTCAGCCTGGTGAGGCATACATATTTTTCTCTCGTCAGATAGAGCTTTTCGTGACGAACATTTCTTTCGCAGGTAAAATTCAAATCGGTTCGGCAGTTGTCGCGATATTTGTAAAAAACGAATTTTAAAGAAGTGGTCATATCTCAAAAAATACTGGACCGATCGGGTTCATCCGGTGTCCAGAAGTGTATTCCAACAAGACCAATCGTGCGTCGAAATATAAAATTT
>NW_021681814.1:0-156 GCF_001412515.2 Diachasma alloeum
TTCCCATCTGATCTTCACGCGGCTCTGGAGGATGAACGGTTGGGAATAGTGGTAAAGTGTCCCAAATATTTTTTATGTAGAATTTTGAGCTCTACAACTTTGTATATTACATTTTTGGACGTACAGCGCGTTATTCACGACTTATTTCGAAAAAAC
>NW_021681814.1:362-1423 GCF_001412515.2 Diachasma alloeum
CGGAGAGCCGTTCGGGGTTTCTCCGCGCTTTTGAAAATTCAGTCCTCCGTTCCTACTTGAGATTAACTAATGAAACCGCTGTCATTTATGGAGAATTTAATTCTCTATCGATCGGCATCGGTTTCATCCCTTCATCTTAATTAGGGTGGAAGAAATGAATTTTCCAATCGGGAGAGCCCCTCCGGGCTCACTCGACGTCGGAAAACCGTTCGGGGTTTCTCCGCGCTTTTGAAAATTCATTCATCCGTTCCTAACTGAGATTAAGAGATGAAACCGATGTCATTTATTAAAAATATAATTCTCAATTGGTAAGCTTTAGTTTCATTACTTCATCTCAATTAGGGAGGGGAGAAATTACTTTTTGCATGAGAAGTACTTGTTCGGAGTTACTGCGCGCTTTGAAAATTCATTCCTCCTCTCCTAATAGAGACTAAGGGAATGAAACCACTGTCATTTATTGAGAATATTATTCTCGATCGATAGATGTTGCTTTAATTCCCTCTTCGCAATTAGGGGGCGGGTAGAGAGAAATGAATCATCCAATCAAGGGAGCTCCTCCGGACCCACTCGATGCCGGAGAGCCATTCGGGATTTCNCGGACTCACTCGACGCCGGAGAGCCATTCGGGATTTCTCCGCGCGTTCGAAAATTCATTCCTCCGTTCCTACTTGAGATTAAGGAATGAAATCGTTGTCATTTATTGAGAATTTAATTCTCGATCGATCGGCATCGGCTTCCATCCTTCATCTCAATTAGGGTGGAAGAAATGAATTTTCTAATCGGGGGAGTTCCTCCGAGCTCACTCGACGTCGGAGAGCCGTTCGGGGTTTCTCCGCGCTTTTGAAAATTCATTCTTCCGCTCTTAACTGAGATTACGAAATGAAACCGATGTCATTCATTAAAAATGCAATTCTCAATCTGTAGACTTTGGTTTCATTCTTTCATCTCAATTAGGGAGGGGAAAAATTAATTTTTCATTGAGAAGAACTTGTTCGGAGTTACTGCGCGTTTTGAAAATTCATTCCTCCTCTCCTAATAGAGACTAAGGGAATGAAACCACT
>NW_021681814.1:1491-1768 GCF_001412515.2 Diachasma alloeum
CGTTCATTCCCTCTTCGCAATTTGGGTGGGGCGGGGGGGAAGGCAGAAATGAATTTTCTAATCGGGGTGCCCCTCCGCGCTCACTCGACGTCGGAGAACCGTCCGGGGTTACCCCGCGCTTTTGAAAACTCATTCCTCCGCTCCTACTTGAGTAGGCTAGGATNAAACTCCTTGCGATCGCAAGTCTTTGACCGATTTATTTTTCTCCGTGTGATGTCCGTATAAAAGAAAAAAATCAATTTAACAATGGGATGAATGGAGTAGAGAGAAAAGCGTG
>NW_021681815.1:0-242 GCF_001412515.2 Diachasma alloeum
CCGAGTCCATTCCCTGAACTAAAATCTAGGGAGCCTGAAAAGGTACGCAGCAGTCACAACGGGTCAGATGGGGAGTCTGATCATGTCTTTTGCAGCGGGTGGCGGATGGGGGGGGTTGGATATCTCATGGTTACGTCAAATGGTGGGTATCCAATACTTCTTGAAGCAGTGTCGACTGCAAAATAATCTCGCTGGACCGAGTAAAGGCTTTTGGGAAAAATGCTGTGGCTCGGGGGGGGGGG
>NW_021681815.1:347-992 GCF_001412515.2 Diachasma alloeum
CGTTGACTCAACGAAAATGATCTCGCTGGACCGAGACGAGGTTTCGGGTAAGGCTGTGATCTCACGGTAGATATTCAATGGTTGCGTCTTACGGTGGGTGTCAAGGTCACGCATTTAATCACGTACATGTTATCTAAACAAGAGCGGTCCCGCTGGGCGTCGAGGCAATGGAACGAAGAATGGTTTTGAGGAAATTATTATAAGATTTAATGTAGATATCCAATGAAACTATGTCAAAATATGAAAAAATCTTCGTGAAGCTCTGGAAAAGAAATCGGAGGGAAATACCTGTTGAGATATTTACAGGTAAATATGATTGAGTATGTACTAGATTTATTGTTCCAGAGTTGGAAAAAAATTAAAACATTCCTGGAAAATCTCGTAACGTATCTTTCAAGAGTTGACAAACAAAAAAAATTAAAACATTCATAGAAAATCTGATATAAGTATTAATCTAACGAAAAGATAATTTAAAAAAAAAGATTCAATCGTGACGCCGAAAGTCGTAGTACGTTCACTCATGTCTGGTTTTGAAGACTCAGTTGAATGTTTACATGAAGGCATGTGGCTGCCTGTCAGCTGAGAGCACCGGCAACGTTCTCACAGCTAGCTAGCTATGCTTCTGGCGTTGACTCGCAGCGGAAT
>NW_021681815.1:1037-1255 GCF_001412515.2 Diachasma alloeum
TATATATATATATATATATATATATATATATATGTAACTGAGAGGATTTATCAATGCGGAATAAAACAACCACTGTAGTTCACCACAATCTGAAATAAAATGCCGAGCACAATTTTTTAATGATAAAAAAAATTGAAATAATCTCTTAAGAATTCATNTCAAAGTTGATTATATATATATATATATATATATATATATATATGTAACTGAGAGGATTT
>NW_021681816.1:0-122318 GCF_001412515.2 Diachasma alloeum
GCGGACAGGAATATTGCAGATACTCCTCACCGACAACTCCCTGTTGCGTGGGGCACACTTTCCGTTCGACCGACAGAAATATCCGAAAGAAATTTGGTTTATTGGAACTTAATAGTGTAACTAACCCCTTTTTTCTGTATACTTTAGTATATTTTCTTTATTTTTCGTATATACCTGTATAAATCGATGTTTTGACGCTGAATAAAAAAGTTAAAAAAAAAAAACGAGGTCCTGCGACGTGATTAACTCTCTCTTGATTCTTATTTCAAGAACATGCATCAATACCTACTATTTCATCGTTGAAAATAATTAATCTAAAATGATTATAAATACACAGAATTCCATAATTATGATCTAATTGAAATCGTACTTCCCTATAGTATCCCTTTTTGCTCATATCACGCAGGACACGTAATGCAGAGAATATGTCTGTGGTGATATTAGTCAGTGCCGGCATAGGACGTGTGAGAAACATGTAACTCCATCAGGTTGTGCCATTACTGAATAAAAAACCACAAACTTTACGTTGATCTGTAAAATCGTGACGAAAAAACAGGTATTATTTTTTTAAATAAAAGAACGGAAAAAATTGTCAAAATGGTGTGTGATAGTACCTGAAGGATAGTTTGAATACATTTCTCATCCGACATTTTATCGTTGATTTTTCACTTCCTTCAGTGTGTGTGATTCTTGTGAATAAGCCATCTGCAATTCCAAGATTGAAGAAAATGAAAAGTGTAATTCTGAACTTGATTTTGTGTTTTTGACAATGGTTTCATTGTCTCTCTACTCCATCGCGGAGCCGTTTAACGATGAGCTGATTCCACAGCGAAGTACTAAAGTATGAACCCGAACTAAATGTTTAAAAATGTGTAATTGACACAGGACACGGCGTATTTCTATAAAATATTCAATGAACAGAATTCTTCATTTTTCAATCGCTTATATTTCATCGGTGGTGCACTTTTCTATCTCGAATGTCAAACAAAAATTAGGATAGTTGTTCAAATGGTGATTGAATGTCAAAGTTTATTCTTGTAATCAATTGTCCAATGCGCCAGAGAGGGCCAAGGTATTTCTAACCCTCGAATTACTCCATTTAATTGATAATTTTCCACATTTTATCACTTTTCCGGGTATTAACAAAATGATGTTCATTAATTTTAATCACAGACACTTTAATCACCGAGGTAAAAATTATACACAGGATTTCACAGATGCTTTCAGGCTGGAATACACAATAATCTGAGATGGCCGCCGTACCTCAAGTGACAAAGGAGTAAAACGCGGGAAAGCAGGGGGTACAGTCGAGGACTAAAGTTCGTACATTGAATGCAAGTTCAGGCTGTTCACCAACTTAGCGCTCGACTGTACATTGCGCATTTTTTCGCGCATTTGGCGACTACAAAACGCCATTGTCTCTAAGATGATAAAAAAAACCCTAAACAACTGACGATCGCTATACACACTTACAGACCTCATAATTGGAAATTTCATGAAATAATGGAAACCAAAAATCTTGGATAAATAAAAAAAAATTGTAGAAAAAAATGTGAAAATTTACCGGTCGGCATAACGTGATGAATAAAAATGTTTAAAAATCCTCAAAAAAGACCTCAGAGACTAAAAAATAATTATTTTTCGATGACACCAATCTTTCAGGGAATCGAGACGATCGAAATGCCATTTTGATAAGTATTGGATTTTAGAATTTACACTGATGAATCACGATGCCTAAAATTTCCCTGTGAAATACGTCCGAGCACTATGGAGGACTGACAGACAATGATGGGTCGGGCGAAAAATGGGGGGAAATGGAGGGAAACTGTGGGTGCCTGTGATTGGCGGATTTTCATCGCCATGTTCAGACAATAAACGACCGTTGGGAATTCAAAAAATGGTTAAAATAATCTCAATTCTACAAATGTCACAAAAAAATTACTGACACTAAGAATTTTACCATGAATAACAAGTGGGTAATTGCAGGTGGGAAGTCATCATTTATCAAATTTATAATTTTTTTTTAGTTATTGTGGGACAACCGATTTTTGAAAAAATTCAGGGAGAATGAACGTTTGGGTGAAAAACGAAAGGAAAAGGGACAATTGTGCGTTATGGGTAGCCCTTTTTTTGGGACCCACTAGAATTTTTCGGAAATATTTTGAAAGACAAAGGTTCCACAAAAAATTTTTTATTGCGAAATTTGTGTCCTACGAAAAACGCCTTCTGCTATTTTTCTATTAGGACAGTTGTTTTAGATATATTCATGACAATAGTATCCACAAAACGATTCACATGAAAACGGCGATGATTTTTTAGATATAAATAATTATGCAATGATGTCGATAATTAATGAATTCAGAAGAAAATGTCTGGAAACTTTTTTGCTGAGGATTTCTTGGACTACCATAAATTTCTGCTGCTATTGTTTCCTTTGGGGTTCATGTTTGAAACATTCTGTTAAGTTAATTATACAATTACCTATGCAATTATTGAATTGAAAAACAAATTCCATAATTCTACATAATTGTAATATTTAGAGATGGACTTGGACCACCTGGGAATGACTGGCCTGGAGAAATACGCTCCAACAAAAATTAAATTCTTCTTCCAGAAAATAATTCCTTGGCAAAAGTAATTTTTTTTCTGAGTGTATTGTGGAGACTTCTATAGGCCGAAGGAAAGGACTTGTGACATTCTTCGACTGGGACAAAAGGTGATTTTTTTTTTGATTCAATTATGCAATTATTTTAATAATTACTAATTTTGTGCTCTATAGAAATGGTATCGCTATTGTTCCCCCAACCGATCAGACTTTCGTGGAAATTTCATTTGAAAAAGAATTATGGCAATATTCATGAATTATTTGTCTTACCTGATATTTGGTGCGACGTTAGTAGATGCAATCTCGAGTAGATTAGCCAGCCTATGACTCTCGATAGTTACAGCAGCATTAACATATTTTTTTCCTCGACGATGAGATAATCATCTCTCTCCACTTATCGAAATTACTGCAGCAATCAGCTGATTAATCGCCAGCGTATGAACCATCTGCAAATTAAATGCCTCAACGTTAAGATTCACACTTGAACTTCATTAGCTCCCTGTGCATATTTAATAATCACGATTCTCAATTTTTCTTTTTCAATATTCCCCACTTGAAATGGTGCACACTGTTTTCTCCAATGTGAAAAATAATTTTATTATTCAAATAGTTTATTGTAAATGTTGATACTCACTCGAGTGACGAGTTCAACGATTAATTAGCATCGTCGATGGATTCCTCCGTCAAGAAAACGTAGAACAATGAAAAAAGTCGTCCCCGGCCTTCTTTCCCTCCAAAACCAACCATCCAAATCTTGCATTCTATTCCCTTTCCCTCAAACAAAAAACAAAAATATAACAAAAATTCCCAAATGAGAACAAACAACTCCACATACTCGTACAGATACAACGATTAGTAAGTTTGGTTCATCAATGTACACATTCAGGCATCAAATCACTCCGGTATGCTGTGAACTGAGTAAATGCAGTGGAATACATGTTCCCCCTCCCTCGCCTCACTTGGCACGTTTATTCGTTGGTGGAAAACAGTCATCTGACGTGCTCATGTCAATCTCATTGGTCAGAAAAACCGTTGGATGTTTAAAAAGTGAATTCTCAGTCCCACTTTTCACTCTATTTGTAATAAATTTCATTAAAAAACCCAGTATTGGCTCATTTTGTTTTATTGAACATTGAAAAAAAAATTGGAACAAAGTGATAGACTCACAAAATTGCTCCATTTCATCCATAATGGAGTGAAGTGCCATTTTTTCCGCACAGTAGCAGTGGAGTGTGTAATTCTAAACATCCGCCATTGTTCGCTAGCTGGCCGGTTGACCCGGTCGAACGATCTTCTCTCAACGAAGCTGAAAATTGCTGTCAACGTTTGGAGTGGATATAAGTGTATATCAGTTGCACAATGCCAGTCCAGACAAGGAGTGCAAAGAGAAGGGACAACAGTGAGTTTATTCTTTCTCTTAATGATTTTTGGACAATAGGCTGGGGTAGTTGGGATTTTTTCTAGTGAAGGTTACAGTCAAATTTGTGTATGACTCCTTTGTCTCACTTGTTTTCATTCAATTTATTTGCATTTCACCTGTCGGAATTCAGTTTTTTTAATTATTATTTATAGTACGGAGAAAAGAGAGGCTAGATGAGCAGGGTGTTCTCGCCATTGACCTTGACATTACGACAGGTATGTCTTGAAAAAAATTGTAAAATAAATAAAATCTATACTCTTAAAAATAAATTCCCATAGAATAACTCAGGATTGCAACTTATTATTCATAGAAAATGCAGACCTTTTTTATGAATAATTAAGCATATGATCAGAAATCTATTTCTTTTTATCTTTATCATTGCTGAATCTGTGGAGTGTTGTCAGTACAGAAATTCGTTATTCAATTGATCTTTGAAAATTGTGGTAAGTAATTGTTAATGTCATTTGTTTATAGATATGGAGCAGGGAGTACCTTCTGCTGAGCCGGTAAAATTACAACAGAGCCAGAGTCGAAAGAGGCATATCGAAGGTGAATAATCCAAGATATAACACTGTTAGAAAATTTATTGAAAATTTAAAAAATTCAGGCAACCTTTTTTCGGAATCTCCAAGCAGTTAAAAATTCAATTCAATGTGATATCTGAAAAACTGAAGTAAAAATTCAAAAACAAATATAAAAGAGCTTATATTCTAATGACTCTCACCTACTGATTTATCCACAAAGCTAAAACATTCGATTGGACAATCACCCTTTTTCTTTCAATTTTCTTTCTCTTTTCTGCGTACACAGATGAAAAGAATAACAACACTGAGAAGGAAAAGAGAAGCAAACTTCAGGAGGATACTGTGCAACCTATTGAAACGACTGAGGGTGAGTAGTAAGAAGAAATCAAAAGCAAATATAATCATGAAATAAATTTTTTTGATTTCCTAAAAATTTTAAGTTGAAAAATTCAGTAGCGAAGCGGTAAACCGGGTCAAGTCAATTTTGACTATTGGCCAGTTTTTAACGAATATCTCTGAATCTAAAAGAGATGGAAAAATTTTTCTTATCAACTTTTTTATAACCCTCAATTGACCAAACAAGAAAGTCAGGAGAAAAATTTTGCTATCTCTTTTAGATTCTACGATATTCATCAAAAACTGACCAAAAGTCAAAAACGACTTGACCCGGTTTACCGCTTCGCTACTGAATTGTGAGAAATCAAAAACGTTCTTGGCGCCACGGGCAATTTTAAAAATTTATTGGAAATTTTAAAAATTCAGGCAACCTTTTTTCGGAATCTCCAAGCTGTTAAAAGTTCAATTCAATGTGATATCTGAAAAATTGAAGTCAAAATTCAAAAACAAATATAAAAGTATGAAACACTCCAATTAATAAATCTCTTATATGATAAGGAAAATAGTATTTCACGTCAGATTAATGGAACAAAAGGGGAAGTTGCACATGTAATCAATTTCGTTATATTGGTATTTCCTCTGAATTTTATATTCTAACGACTCTCACCTACTGATGTATCCACAAAGTTTAAACATTCGATTGGACAATCACCCTTTTTATTTCAATTTTTTTTCTCCTTTCTGCGTACACAGATAAAAATAATGACAACACTAGGAAGCAAAAGAGAAGCAAACTTCAGGAGGATAGCGTGCAACCTACTGAAACGACTGGGGGTGAGTAGTAAGAAGAAATGAAAAGCAAATATAATCATGAAGTACATTTTTTTGAATACATCTCCTAAAATTTTTAAGTTGAAAAATTGTGAGAAATCAAAAACGTTCTTGGCTTCTAACGATTAAGCTGCAAAATTTTTCAATAGACACCCCTAAAGAATACATGCATATAACTACATTTTGACGTATCAGTACGTCTAGTCTCGCTCTTGTAAACCTTTTCGAACATTATATCAATTGGATATAATGATTGTTAAATGTAATGATTCATTATATCAGATGAATTTTGATTCATCTGCAGGATGCTCCCTTTCGCCCTTGCCCCGTTGGCGATGCTTTCCGCCGCTTTCGCCAAAATCCCAGAAAGTCAAGAAAAAGAGTAAGAAGTCGAAGCGTCGCGCACAGGCACCAAATTCAGATATTATATGGCCAAGGCGCCGAAAAAGTGCGTGGGATAGGCGGGAAGAGAAAAAAGAGAAGATCAAGCAGAGGATGTGTCGAGCACTTCGAAGAAACAGAGATAAAGGATACCCTCCCAATCCCTTTCTCCCCCGTTCTCCACCTACACCTCCTCCACCTGCAACTGCTTCTGCTAAAGTTCGTTCAGCTTCAACTGCGGACGGGTATGAGTCAGATTTCAGCTCTGACAACTCAGTCGTCGAGGATTCGTTCAAGATCTTCGACAGCCCGCCCCCTGTTCCTCCAAACACCCCAGTCGAGACTCCCCAAGCTGAGAAAAAGATCTCAACATCGAGAATTAAGAGGCCCCCTGTTCGCAATCTGTGTGAGGGCTTTCTGGAAGAGAATCTTTCCTCTGAAATCCTCCAAAATCCTCCAAATCTCCTTCTTGAAGTGATCCCTCTTGAAGATCCTCTTCTCCACAATCTCAGTCACGAAAATTCCGACGAAATTCCTTCCCACCAGAATCAACTCTCTGGGAATCTCGATATGGAAGCTCACCTTCTTGAAGTCTCCGAACATCAGAATCCAGCCTCTGGAAACCCTCCCATCCAAGATGTTCGTCCTGGAAAGCTCCCAGCTGACGCGAATGCTCCCATTGACGAAAATGAACAGGATGCATCTTATCAAGCTCAAAATGTTCCGGGTACGAGCGAACAGAATTCAGGTACTGAGAACCTGACCCATCAAGAGTCTCCCCCACTGAACCCAATCCCTGGAAACTTTCCACTTCAGAATCCTCCCCCACTGAATCTAGTCCCTGGAAACCCTCCCATCCAAGATGTGCGCCTTGGAGACCTCCCAGCTGACGCCAATGCTCCCATTGACGTAAATGAACAGGATGAACCCCACCAAGCTCAGAATGTTCCCGGTAAGAGCGCACAGAATTCGGGTGCTGAAAACCTGACCCTTCAAGAGTCTTCCCCAGCGAACCCAGTCTCTGGAAACCCTCAAATCCAAGATGTTCGCCCTGGAGACCTCCCAGCTGACCCCAATGCTCCCATTGACGTAAATGAACAGGATGAACCCCACCAAGCTCAGAATGTTCCCGGTAAGAGCGCACAGAATTCGGGTGCTGAAAACCTGACCCTTCAAGAGTCTTCCCCAGCGAACCCAGTCTCTGGAAACCCTCAAATCCAAGATGTTCGCCCTGGAGACCTCCCAGCTGACCCCAATGCTCCCATTGACGTAAATGAACAGGATGAACCCCACCAAGCTCAGAATGTTCCCGGTAAGAGCGCACAGAATTCGGGTGCTGAAAACCTGACCCTTCAAGAGTCTTCCCCAGCGAACCCAGTCTCTGGAAACCCTCAAATCCAAGATGTTCGCCCTGGAGACCTCCCAGCTGACCCCAATGCTCCCATTGACGTAAATGAACAGGATGAACCCCACCAAGCTCAGAATGTTCCCGGTAAGAGCGCACAGGATACAGGTGCTGAAAACCTGACCCTTCAAGAGTCTTCCCNGACCCCAATGCTCCCATTGACGTAAATGAACAGGATGAAACCCACCAAGCTCAGAATGTTCCCGGTAAGAGCGCACAGGATACAGGTGCTGAAAACCTGACCCTTCAAGAGTCTTCCCCAGCGAACCCAGTCTCTGGAAACCCTCTAATCCAAGATGCTCGCCCTGGAGACCTCCCAGCTGACACCAATGCTCCCATTGACGGAAATGAACTGGATATAATTCATGAAGCTCAGAATGTTCCCGGTAAGAGCGCACAGAATTCGGGTGCTGAAAACCTGACCCTTCAAGAGTCTTCCCCACCGAACCCAGTCTCTGGAAACCCTCAAATCCAAGATGTTCGCCCTGGAGACCTCCCAGCTGACACCAATGCTCCCACTGACGGAAATCGACAGGATACTCCTCATCAAGCTCAGAATTTTCCCCGTAAGTGAATCGTTTTTTTCTCTTCAACCCCTCATAAATTACCAACTAATTACCCTCTTTTTGCTTCCTGATAGAAGCTTTGTAATCGTTCAAATTTAGGTTTTCCATGGCTGATATTAGATCTGATTAACGAAGAAATGTCAGTCAGTTGAATCTAATAATATAAAACAATACACTATAAAAAAATGATTTGCAAAATGTCCATTCGAAAACATGACTAGTTTATTAGGCAAAAAAGTTATACTACGATAAAGACAAGAGTAATTACTCACTTGCTTCATTTGCTTCAGAGAGAGTCTCCACCAGGGCCGAGCGACGTCGTGAACGATTGAAAGCCTTTCGACGAAATAGACCCCGAATTAGTGCCGAAGCCAAACGCCGTATGATCTCCAACGTTGAAGTTTGTATAATTGAAGACATTCCTGCAGAGGCTCCACCAGCTGGAAATCTCCTTCTCCAAGAGAGGCGCCATGCTAACAATCCTCCCCCTCCAATGCTTCTCCCTGGAAGACGCCCAGATGAGAATCATCCCCCTCCAAATCGACAACCTGGAAATGTTCGTCGCTTCCCAATGCCCCAACCCCGAAGAGCCCCCGGTGGTAATCTTCTCCCTCAGAGGAGATCACCACTAACGGCTGCAGAGGCTCTACCGGTTGGAAATCCCCTTCTCCAAGGGAGGCGCCATGCCGACAATCCTCCCCCTCCAATGCATCTCCCTAGAAGACGCCCAGTTGAGAATCATCCCCCTCCGAATCGCCTACCTGGAAATGTTCGTCGCTTCCCAATTCCCCAACCCCGAAGACCCCCCGGTGGTAATTTTCTCCCTCCAAATCCCCCTCCCCAGAGAATCCCCATGAGGAATCAGCAACCTCCAAATCCTTCACTGAATATCCCTCATAACGGTTATTTTGGCCAGCCCCAACCCCATTTTGTCATACACGGTCCTTTCACTTATTATAATTGTTGTCATGACAGAACATGAGATGCAATCCACTTGTCTGTTCTCATCTCTACTCTCTCAACGCAGTTTTTCAAATCAATTTTATGTCTGTTCATATGTACACATCTAGTGTATTCGTTTCATTTATACATTTTTATATATGTTGCATTTAAATTTTGTCAATTAATTCATACATGGAATGCATTCATTTTCTGCATACTCTTTTCACGGATTCCATTGATATTGATGTGCATAGTTTTATTGCACAGAGCTTCTTGTGATGTCAAGATTATTGTGTATATTGCAAGAATTCAAAAATACCCTTCATTAAAAAACAAGAAGTTTTGTGAACATGTTACTATATGAACATCGTTTCTGTCAGTATTATATTTAGGCACGAATAGGATATTGTAAATGTTTTATTTATATTTTATTTATAGTTTACTCAGCCATATACACATGAATCATCATTGATTGATGAAAATTTGAAGATAATTAGAATGAAAAAGAGAAAGGAAGAATTGAAGCAGTTGATTCCGCAATTATTTTTGTAATAATATTTTGAATTTTACATTTTTGCGGCTTGAAGAACCTCTAATGGTAAATGTTAATTACTTTCATTAACTTGGTTATGAATTTCAATCATTGTAATAATAAATGTACCGAAGAATCATAGCTTTATTATATTTAAGTTGAACAAATATGTCTATAAGATAGATCACTAAGTAGTAATTCGTAATCACATAAGACAGATATAATAGATCATAAAGTACAAATTGGGTATGTCTAACGCACCTGTGATGCTCATGCGGTGATAATTTGAGCAAAGTATTCGATGTACTGTAAAGACTGGGAAATGTTCATTACTTGTAGAAACTGAAGGTTTTATTTAGTTCTTTTCAATAAAAAAAATCAAATATACAATACGTTTTTCTTTGCTTCCACCTAGTTCCTAAGAACTCCATGTCATTGGAATAATAAAAATTGAAGCAGAACTAGAGATTGTTTTATAAAAAAAAAATCAATAATATTCGAAATAATTGAAACTATTACAGTAAAAATTATATTCAATTTTTTTTTAAATCAAAAGTTAAATGTAATAGACAATACCAGAAAATATCATATAACAATGTTTTCGAATGTTTCGAAACAATTAAATATCGTAAAGTTGAACCATTTTTATTTTCATTCCAAAAAGCCAGCAGAAATAGAAATAAAATAATATAGTGGAACATCACCCAGTCGTCCTTTTATTGGTAATATTACCTTATTTTCAATATTCACGTGAGGAAAATTCCATAGTAATCGTATCGAATAATTCAAACATGCCCGCTAATCTAATAGAATATGGCGGCACCACTCAGAAATCCGCACCTATTCCGCCAAAATCTCTCTGGAGTATCTCGGGTAACTGTTCGTAAATGCAACCGCTCTCAATTGTGTGTTCAGGCTTTAGAGTATAACTCATCGGACAAGATGGAGGTCACAATCAAGAAAGAAGGTATTTTTTATGATTGAGAGTATTCTTATTGTTCACAAAACGCATGTCTAGTTTTGTTTTTCGAGATGTGTTTCCACAACTGCTCTTTGTTCTTCCCATTGTCCTTCCATTTCCTCATATTTGTGCTTATTGATGTATCTGCATCTGTTCTAGACACCTTGACGATTTATGAAATCGAGCAATTACGAGCACTTTCTATGAATAACTTATAAACATTCAATATTCTACCATAAAAATCTTTGTTCGGAATCCTAACAAATTCATTCATATTCAGAATTTTATCAGAAATGAATTTTACGCCTAGAAAATTTTTTCCGAAAGTTTAAACAATTTCAATTATTTATTTATAAACAGCGAAGGTTTAAAAAATAATAATTCTGTACCAAACGTAATTTCAATGACGTTAAATATTCATTTTTTTTTTCAAATTCTTCTCACGCAATTTAGTAGACAAATTTGATGATTGAAAATACCTAACTGTAAAAGATACTTGGATATCCCTAACTTCGCAGAACAATGTAGATGATACAGTTGACCATTTAACAGGGAATATGAAAACTGAAAAACTGGAAGTCGAGGAACCCTTAATTAAGAAGGAAGAAGATGAGCACGTTCTTGTCGAACTCTCAGATAAGGATGTACCTATACCTCGTTTTGCTTCAGAGAGAGTCTCCATCAGGGCCCAGCGCCGTATTCCCCCCAACGACAGAAATTTTGCTCCTTATCAAGCTGAGAATTTTCCCCGTAAGTGAATCTTTTTTTTCTCTTCAACCTCACGTAAATTACCAAGTAATTACCCTCTTTTTGCTTCCTGATAGAAGCTTTGTAATCGTTCAAATTTAAGTTTTCCATGGCTGATGTTAGATCTGATTAACGAAGAAATGTAAATCAATTGAATATAATAATATAAAACAATATACCATAAGTAAAAGTTGTTTCTTTTGTTTCAGAGAAACTCCACTGGAGAGAACGACATCGTATGCGATCGATCGAGTATTGGCGAAAAAAAAATCAAAATCGTGGCAATCGTCGTATTCCCCCCAACGCTGGGAATGTTATAAATAAAAACATCTCTGCACAGACTCCACCAGCTGGAAATCTCCGTCCCCAAAAGAGGCGCCATGCCAACAATCCTCCCCAACATCATGATAATTCTTCCACGGGTAATGCTGATCACCTTCAGACTATCCTTTCTGAGAATCCGATGGAAGATCATCCTCTCCAGAATGTCGGCTCTGAGGCCGCCATTGAAAATCCTCTGCTCCCAAATCCAGCCCCTGGAAACATCCACACACATCATGATAATTCTCCCATGGCGAATGGTGATCACGTTCAGAATGTCTGCCCTGAAATTCTCATCGAGGATCGTCCTCTCCAGAATATCGTCCCTGAAGGCGCCATTGAGAATCCTCTTACCCAAAATCCAGGTCCCGGAAACCCTCACCCTGATGCTCCCATTGACGGAAATCAACAAGATGCACTTCGTCAAACCCAGAATGTTCCCGGTAAGTAAATCTTTTTTTTCTCTTCAACACCTCATAACTTGCCAACTAATTACCCCCTTTTTGCTTCCTGACGGAAGCTTTGTAATCGTTCAAATTTAAGTTTGCGATGGTTCATGTTATATCAACGCATTTTGATTCGAAAAGTCCAAAAAGTATATTTGACAAAGTTTTTCTTGAATTTTTCATTTTCTACTGAATCGATCGCATTTCATCCTTTTTTTTCTAATCTAGGTTTTATTTCATTACCATTTTCAGTAGCAGCTGCAAATCAATTGAAATTCTAACAAGTGTGATTAACGAAGAAATGTAAATCGATTGAATATAATATAAAACAATATACCATAAGTAAAAGTTTTTTCTTTTATTTCAGAGAAACTCCACTGGAGAGAGCGACATCGTATGCGATCGATCGAGTATTGGCGAAAAAAAAATCAAAATCGTGGCAATCGTCGTATTCCCCCCAACGCTAGGAATTTTATAAATAAAAACTTCTCTGCACAGACTCTACCAGCTGGAAATCCCCGTCCCCAAAAGAGGCGCCATGCCAACAATCCTCCCCAACATCATGATAATTCTTCCACGGGTAATGCTGATCACCTTCAGACTATCCTTTCTGAGAATCCGATGGAAGATCATCCTCTCCAGAATGTCGGCTCTGAGGCCGCCATTGAAAATCCTCTGCTCCCAAATCCAGCCCCTGGAAACATCCACACACATCATGATAATTCTCCCATGGCGAATGGTGATCACGTTCAGAATGTCTGCCCTGAAATTCTCATCGAGGATCGTCCTCTCCAGAATATCGTCCCTGAAGGCGCCATTGAGAATCCTCTTACCCAAAATCCAGGTCCCGGAAACCCTCACCCTGATGCTCCCATTGACGGAAATCAACAAGATGCACTTCGTCAAACCCAGAATGTTCCCGGTAAGTAAATCTTTTTTTTCTCTTCAACACCTCATAACTTGCCAACTAATTACCCCCTTTTTGCTTCCTGACGGAAGCTTTGTAATCGTTCAAATTTAAGTTTGCGATGGTTCATGTTATATCAACGCATTTTGATTCGAAAAGTCCAAAAAGTATATTTGACAAAGTTTTTCTTGAATTTTTCATTTTCTACTGAATCGATCGCATTTCATCCTTTTTTCTCTAATCTAGGTTTTATTTCATTACCATTTTCAGTAGCAGCTGCAAATCAATTGAAATTCTAACAAGTGTGATTAACGAAGAAATGTAAATCGATTGAATATAATATAAAACAATATACCATAAGTAAAAGTTTTTTCTTTTATTTCAGAGAAACTCCACTGGAGAGAGCGACATCGTATGCGATCGATCGAGTATTGGCGAAAAAAAAATCAAAATCGTGGCAATCGTCGTATTCCCCCCAACGCTGGGAATGTTATAAATAAAAACATCTCTGCACAGACTCCACCAGCTGGAAATCCCCGTCCCCAAAAGAGGCGCCATGCCAACAATCCTCCCCAACATCATGATAATTCTTCCACGGGTAATGCTGATCACCTTCAGACTATCCTTTCTGAGAATCCGATGGAAGATCATCCTCTCCAGAATGTCGGCTCTGAGGCCGCCATTGAAAATCCTCTGCCCCCAAATCCAGCCCCTGGAAACATCCACACACATCATGATAATTCTCCCATGGCGAATGGTGATCACGTTCAGAATGTCTGCCCTGAAATTCTCATCGAGGATCGTCCTCTCCAGAATATCGTCCCTGAAGGCGCCATTGAGAATCCTCTTACCCAAAATCCAGGTCCCGGAAACCCTCACCCTGATGCTCCCATTGACGGAAATCAACAAGATGCACTTCGTCAAACCCAGAATGTTCCCGGTAAGTAAATCTTTTTTTTCTCTTCAACACCTCATAACTTGCCAACTAATTACCCCCTTTTTGCTTCCTGACGGAAGCTTTGTAATCGTTCAAATTTAAGTTTGCGATGGTTCATGTTATATCAACGCATTTTGATTCGAAAAGTCCAAAAAGTATATTTGACAAAGTTTTTCTTGAATTTTTCATTTTCTACTGAATCGATCGCATTTCATCCTTTTTTTTCTAATCTAGGTTTTATTTCATTACCATTTTCAGTAGCAGCTGCAAATCAATTGAAATTCTAACAAGTGTGATTAACGAAGAAATGTAAATCGATTGAATATAATATAAAACAATATACCATAAGTAAAAGTTTTTTCTTTTATTTCAGAGAAACTCCACTGGAGAGAGCGACATCGTATGCGATCGATCGAGTATTGGCGAAAAAAAAATCAAAATCGTGGCAATCGTCGTATTCCCCCCAACGCTGGGAATGTTATAAATNAATTGAATATAATAATATAAAACCATATACCATAAGTAAAAGTTGTTTCTTGTTTCAGAGAAACTCCACTGGAGAGAACGACATCGTATGCGATCGATCGAGTATTGGCGAAAGAAAAATCAAAATCGTGGCAATCGTCGTATTCTCTCCAATGCTAGGAATGTTAGAAATGAAGACATCCCTGCACAGACTCCACCAGCTGGAAATCCCCGTCCCCAAGAGAGGCGCCATGCCGACAATCCTCCCCCTCCAATGCCTCTCCCTAGAAGACGCCCAGTTGAGGATCATCCCCCTCCGAATCGCCTACCTGGAAATGTTCGTCGCTTCCCAATTCCCCAACCCCGAAGACCCCCCGGTGGTAATGTTCTCCCTCCAAATCCCCCTCCCCAGAGAATCCCCATGAGGAATCAGCAACCTCCAAATCCTTCACTGAATATCCCTCATAACGGCTATATTGACCAGCCCCAACCCCATTTTGTCATACACAGTTATGCCATTTATTATAATTGTTGTCATCACAGAACATGAGATGCAATCCACTTGTCTGTTCTCGTCTCTACTCTCTCAATTAACGCAGTTTTTCAAATCAATTTTATATGTCTGTTCATATGTACACATCTAGTGCATTCGTTTCATTTATACATTTTTATATATGTTGCATTTAAATTTTGTCAATTAATTCATACATGGAATGTATTCATTTTCTGCATACTCTTTTCACGGATTCCATTGATATTGATGTGCATAGTTTTATTGCATAGTTTCTTGTGATGTCAATATTATTGTATATTGCAAGAATTTAAAAAGACCCCTCATTCAAAAACAAGAAGTTTTGTGAACATGTTACTATCTAAACGTCGTTTCTGTCAGTTTTATATTTAGGCACGAATAGGATATTGTAAATGTTTTATTTGTATTTTGTTTATAGTTTACTCAGCGATATACACATGAATCATCATTGATTGGTGATAATTTGAAGATAATTAGAATGAAAAAGAGAAAGAAAGAATTGAAGTCGGCAATTATTTTTGTAATAATATTTTGAATTTTGCATTTTTGCGGCTTGGAGAACCTCTAATGGTAAATGTTAATTACTTCCATTAACTTGGTTGTGAATTTCAATCATTGTAATAATAATTGTACCGAAGAATCATAGCTTTATTATATTTCATTTGAACAAATGTGTCTATAAAATAGATCACTAAGTAGTAATTCGTAATCACATAAGACAGANGGGAATGTTATAAATAAAAACATCTCTGCACAGACTCCACCAGCTGGAAATCTCCGTCCCCAAAAGAGGCGCCATGCCAACAATCCTCCCCAACATCATGATAATTCTTCCACGGGTAATGCTGATCACCTTCAGACTATCCTTTCTGAGAATCCGATGGAAGATCATCCTCTCCAGAATGTCGGCTCTGAGGCCGCCATTGAAAATCCTCTGCTCCCAAATCCAGCCCCTGGAAACATCCACACACATCATGATAATTCTCCCATGGCGAATGGTGATCACGTTCAGAATGTCTGCCCTGAAATTCTCATCGAGGATCGTCCTCTCCAGAATATCGTCCCTGAAGGCGCCATTGAGAATCCTCTTACCCAAAATCCAGGTCCCGGAAACCCTCACCCTGATGCTCCCATTGACGGAAATCAACAAGATGCACTTCGTCAAACCCAGAATGTTCCCGGTAAGTAAATCTTTTTTTTCTCTTCAACACCTCATAACTTGCCAACTAATTACCCCCTTTTTGCTTCCTGACGGAAGCTTTGTAATCGTTCAAATTTAAGTTTGCGATGGTTCATGTTATATCAACGCATTTTGATTCGAAAAGTCCAAAAAGTATATTTGACAAAGTTTTTCTTGAATTTTTCATTTTCTACTGAATCGATCGCATTTCATCCTTTTTTTTCTAATCTAGGTTTTATTTCATTACCATTTTCAGTAGCAGCTGCAAATCAATTGAAATTCTAACAAGTGTGATTAACGAAGAAATGTAAATCGATTGAATATTATAATATAAAACAATATACCATAAGTAAAAGTTTTTTCTTTTATTTCAGAGAAACTCCACTGGAGAGAGCGACATCGTATGCGATCGATCGAGTATTGGCGAAAAAAAAATCAAAATCGTGGCAATCGTCGTATTCCCCCCAACGCTAGGAATTTTATAAATAAAAACTTCTCTGCACAGACTCTACCAGCTGGAAATCCCCGTCCCCAAAAGAGGCGCCATGCCAACAATCCTCCCCAACATCATGATAATTCTTCCACGGGTAATGCTGATCACCTTCAGACTATCCTTTCTGAGAATCCGATGGAAGATCATCCTCTCCAGAATGTCGGCTCTGAGGCCGCCATTGAAAATCCTCTGCCCCCAAATCCAGCCCCTGGAAACATCCACACACATCATGATAATTCTCCCATGGCGAATGGTGATCACGTTCAGAATGTCTGCCCTGAAATTCTCATCGAGGATCGTCCTCTCCAGAATATCGTCCCTGAAGGCGCCATTGAGAATCCTCTTACCCACAATCCAGGCCCCGGAAACCCTCACCCTGATGCTCCCATTGACGGAAATCAACAAGATGCNTAGGCATGAATCGGATATTGTAAATGTTTCATTTATATTTTGTTTATAGTTTACTCAGCCATATACACATGAATCATCAATGATTGATGAAAATTTGGAGATAATTAGAATGAAAAAGAGAAAGAAATACTTGAAGCAGCTGATTCCGCAATTATTTTTGTAAAAATATTTTGAATTTTACACTTTTGCGGCTTGGAGAACCTCTAATCATAAATGGTAATTACTTTCATAATCTTGGTTGTGGATTTCAATCATTGTAATACTAAAGTTACCGAAAAATCATAACTTTATTATATTTAAGTTGGACAAATATGTCTATAAAATAGATCACTAAGTAGTAATTCGTAATCACATAAGACAGATGTAATAGATCATAAAGTACAAATGGGTATGTCTATAACGCACCTGTGATGCTCATGCGGTGATAATTTGAGCAAAGTATTCAATGCACTGTAAAGACAGTAGTTTTGTGAACATGTTACTATATGAACATCGTTTCTGTCAGTTTTATATTGAGGCACGAATTTACTCAGCCATATACACATGAATCATCATTGATTGATGAAAATTTGGAGATAATTAGAATGAAAAAGAGAAAGAAATACTTGAAGCAGCTGATTCCGCAATTATTTTTGTAAAAATATTTTGAATTTTACACTTTTGCGGCTTGGAGAACCTCTAATCATAAATGGTAATTACTTTCATAATCTTGGTTGTGGATTTCAATCATTGTAATACTAAAGTTACCGAAAAATCATAACTTTATTATATTTAAGTTGGACAAATATGTCTATAAAATAGATCACTAAGTAGTAATTCGTAATCACATAAGACAGATATAATAGATCATAAAGTACAAATGGGTATGTCTATAACGCACCTGTGATGCTCATGCGGTGATAATTGGAGCAAAGTATTCGATGTACTGTAAAGACTGGGAAATGTTCATTACTTGCAAAAACTGAAGGTTTTATTAGTTCTTTTCAATAAAAAAAATCAAATATACAATATGTTTTTCTTTGCTTCCACCTAGGTAAACTCCTAAACTCCATGTTATTGGAATAATAAACATTGAAGCAGAACTAGAGATTGTTTTATAAAGAAAAATAATAATAATATTCCAAAAGAGCCGGTCATGTTGTCATCATTAGGGATCATCAAGCTCAAAATCCTGCAATGAATATCCCTCGTAACGACTATTTTGGCCAGTTTCAACCCCATGGAGGTGATCCACGCGAAAATGTCAACGACAGTTGGGGAAGGGTATCTCCATACCAAAGAGCCGATCAGATTATCATAAACAATTTTAATTATTGGCCTGACAGAAAATGAGATGTAATCCACTCGTCCGAATGAGAAAGCTGTTTTGCTCGGTACTTTTCTGTTCTTTACTCTCTCAACTCAATTGTTCAAGTCAATTTTATATGTCGACGCAAATACGAGATGTTACATGTTTTCGGTATATTTTATCTGTGCATATGTACACATCGAGTGCATTTGTTCCACGTATACATTTTATACATGTTGCATTTCAATTGTGTCAATTGATTCATGCATAGAATGTATTCATTTTACGCGCACTCTTTTCATGCATTCTATTGATATTGATGTGCATAGTTTTATTGCACTGATTTTTTTGTGACGTCATAAGATTATTCCGTAGAGTGCAAGAATTTGAAAAGACCCTTCATTAAAAAACATAAGAAGTTTTGTGAATATGCCGTTATCTGAACGTAGTTTCTTTCGGTTTTATATTCAGCCATGAATAGAATATTCTACATGTTTTATTTATATTTTATTCATCCATATACGCATGAATCATCATTGATTGATGAACATTTAAGAATAATTAGAATGAAAAAGAGAAAGAAAGACTTAGAGCAGTTGATTCTGCAATTTTTTTGAAGTATTTTTAATTTAACATGTCTTACGCTTGGAGAGCCTCTAGCGACAAATTTCAGTTACTTTCATTATCTTCGTTGTGGGTTTCAATAGGTTTTCAATAGAATTTTCTCAAAAATTGGCTAGGTTTTTATATCTAACTTATTCGTAAGGGATGAGGATCAAAATGAACACTTTCAAATTTTTTTTCCAAATGGTGAAACCTCGTTCAATTGTTGGTGAAATTTAATTTTTTTTCCTTTGAGATCATACTTCTTTCTCTCTGTAATGAGCCCAACCTGTGCTCAATTAAGCAATTCATTCCTGAGTTACGAATATTTAAAAAAAATTCTGAATTGTCCATTTTGCCCCGCATACCCCTGCGTGTGTTAATCAGGAAATTAACACATTACAAGCCAGGATCTTTATCACCTAACGTCTTTTCTTAGTTTATAATCATCATTGTTGTATTGCTCATGATTTAAAAAACGGGAGAATCTCCTGAGAGTTTGTGAAATTGTTTTTGTAATTGTCGTAAACAATTCAACACTAGAGGCGCTCCAGAGCGCCTCTAGTGTCGAATTATCATGTTCACGGTTGGAATTATCAGTCCCTTCGTCAGAATGAGAATAACTGACTTTTTTTGTTGTTTATAAACATTCAAACCGAGAGAATAATATCATAAATCATTCAACAACGTGAAAAATCACATCTTCCATTCGTACTGTCTATTCTAGAGTAAATGTTGTGAATGTTCAGTACTTGTAAAAAACTCGAGGTTAGAGTGGATTGTACTCCACTCTGTTGAATAAAAAAGTGAAATGTATCATATGTGTTGTGTGTTCGCTTCCATCAAATTGCCTAATGAGAAATGACATATCATTGGATTGATAAAGATTGAAGACTCGTGGTGGAGTCTTGTGATTCCATACTAGTAATTGGTGGAGATTGGTGATAACATTGTGCTGGCACTCGGGTGTTCCCTTTTTTTATCATTCTTCGAAGTAGTGGGCCAGTGTACATAATTTATGTGGAGCTGTTGATCATAGTTTGCGAATCATTATCAATATTTATTCGTAAAATCATGAATATTTGAGTTCCACTGCCGACAAAGAGAGTCGAGGAGATATAAATGTCTACTGGATACTCCGAGGTTCTCTCTGGAGTTTTGAACAGTAAGTGATATTTCAATCCATTTTTTAAAATTCCATTTAGCTCTTCCTTTGTCTCCATAAAATATTAATCCACGTGTTTATGATTTTCTGTCGTAAAATTATACTGTTGATAATACGCAAGGCCATTTCCATCGTTCAGAAATCATTTTTAACACCTTTCGCGTTGTTTTATCGTTGTGAATATTTTCTGATGACTTTTCACGATTCTTCAGATATCTGAGAGACTCACTGGGGTTTATTAAGGCATAATGAAGTTCGCTGAACACTTGTCAGCCCACATAACGCCAGAATGGCGAAAGCAGTACATAAGTTACGAGGTAAACAAAAATAACTCTCGTCACACTCAATTACTGGGAATGCAAACATTTCGTCTCATTCGTTTTATCATTTTCTTTAATATTTGTTATATTCAGATGGAACACTGAGTGTTCATGTCAAATTGTTCAGGATATATGAAATTTCTCTGTAATTTCATGACATGATGCGACTTTTTTTTATGGAATTGAATATTCCATTGAAAAAATAGTCTAGATGGATGATATTTTCTGGTTTTCTAGAAAATTGCAAATCCATGCTTATTTTTCCACGTGGATGAATGAAAAATTACGAAAATTATCAATATTTTTTACAAAAAACTGAGAATTTCGTAATAACGTTACATTTCAAATTGTTTTCGAAGTATAAAATTGTCTCGTAAATAAATTAATACAATTTTAATGTAATATTTCAAAATTGCGAGAAAATTCATATCTTCTCAATGAATTCAAAATGAAAATCCAAATAAAAATAACTCGTCACACTATCCTCGAAATGCAAATATATTTGTCTCATTCGTTTTATTATTTTTTTACTAGGAGATGAAGGCAATGCTCTACACAGCTGTGGAGGAGGCACCCTCTGCAGAGAGTGTCGAGCCAGAAATGATCTCAAGGCACTTTGCATCATTTGATGAAGTGTTCTTCACGTTCTGTGATCGTGAACTCAAAAAGATTAACACATTTTATTCAGGTGAGTGTTGAATCACGTTTACTACCAGCAGATGATTCATCCTAACATCCCTAAATCTTGTGTTTCAACAGAAAAACTAGCTGAAGCAACGAGGAAGTATGCTGCCCTCCAGACTGAACTGAAAACAGCCCTCGATCTCCAGGAAGGGAGTGGAAGGCACAAAGGGACAGCCAAGCCACATCTCTCAGCGAGAAAAATACGTGAACTGAAGCTAGGTTTTTCGGAGTACTACCTCTCCCTGATTTTGCTCCAGAATTATCAAAATTTGAACTACACTGGCTTTCGAAAAATCCTAAAAAAACATGACAAGGTATTTAGTCATCAGAACAGATGATCCTGATCCCTGGGATAAAGGAGAAGCTTCTCCTCTCCCTCAGTCATTCAACTGACAAAATCCTTGATTTTACTTCAGAATTATCAAAATTTGAAATTCATTGGCTTTCAAACAATCCTAAAAAAAACAGGACAAGATATTGGAAGAGACGATCCTGATCCCTCTGACCAAGCAGAAGCCTTTCCACTTTTTAAATTCTTCAACTGAAAAATTCTCTGATTTTTCTTTAGAATTATCAAAATTTGAACTACACTGACTTTCGAAAAATCCTGAAAAAAATGCGAAAAGGTTTTCAGTCATCAGAAGAGATAATCCTGATCCTTGACCCCAAACAGAGGCCTGTCCTCCCCCTCAGACCTTCAACCAAAAGAATCTCAGCAACGTAAAAATCATTCTCTTACTCATCTCCCCAGATCTGAATGCTAGGCCTCAATTTTCCTGTTACTGAGGTATTTTTGTTTGCATTATGTAGCTACTGAACGTCGACAGTGGCTCAAAATGGCGAATGGAGTGTGTGGAAACGTCTCATTTCTGTACTTCAAAAGACATCGACCGACTGATTCAGGAGACAGAAGCAACAGTTACCAACGAATTGGAGAGTGGAGATCGACAGAGAGCGATGAAGAGACTTCGTGTGCCTCCACTGGGGGAACATCAGAGCCCTTGGACTACATTCAAAGTGGGATTATTCTCCGGGAGTTTCATTGTTCTATTTGTTGCTGTTGTGCTTTCTGGTGAATAATGTTTGCATTCTCCCCTTATTTGAACAGTGCAAAGCTGCATAATTGCAGTGTTTGAACATTTACGTCATCGATTATTCTCTTCTTTATGATGTTGTTTTGGAGATAGCACTCGCAGTTGGCTCATGATCTCTACCTGTTTTTTTAGCAATTTTCCACGAAAATGGGGACAATCTCAAAGTGGCATTTCGACTCTACCGGGGACCTCTGCTACTCGTCGAATTTTTATTTCTCATCGGGGTCAATGTTTATGGCTGGAGATCATCCGGAGTTAATCATGTATTGATATTTGAATTGGATCCACGTAATCACTTGTCGGAGCAGCATCTCATGGAGCTCGCAGCTGTCCTTGGAGTTGTTTGGACACTGAGTTTACTCAGTTTCCTGTACAGCGCGAGCCTCGGTGTACCACCTTATACCAATCCACTAGTGCTTGTGTGCATCATGCTGGCATTTCTCTTTAATCCGTTCAAGATATTCCGGCATGAGGCGAGGTTTTGGTTACTGCGAATTTGTGTAAGTCACTTCTGGTTGAAGATGAATTGATTGACACATAAGTTTGGGGGAATTTCGTCTTGGAATGAACGATTCAGGGATTCATTCATTCGATTGGTGGATTATTATTCATAATAATTAATCTAGAAGTGCAAAATTTTTCGAGATTAGCAAGAAGATTGAAATCTAGAAAAAATCTCGAGAAATAAAAAAAAATGCACAATATGAAAATTATTATGTCGCCACAACCTAGTTAAACGAGATACTGTTGTTAAAAAATAATAATTGGAGAAAGAATTGAATGGATCCATTTTTTACACTCATCAATGTTCGAATCAATGGGAAAAATTATCAATGATAATTTTTTCTGGGCTTTTTGATTTTAGTTTTCCTAGCTACACTCAACGACTCAACTGTTGTTTATTCACACTACTTCAAGTTCAAAATAGTTCCTAGTGTTCCCAGTGTAATATCTTCCTTTCATTCCAGTGGAGAATGATAATAGCACCATTTGCCTACGTAAACTTCGCGGACTTTTGGCTGGCAGATCAGCTGAACAGTCTCGTGACCCCTCTGATGGATTTCCACTTTTTAATATGTTTCTACCTGACAACTGGAGACTGGCTGAATGCCGGGGAGACAAGCCAGTGTGGATCTGGCTCACTGATAGTCCGGCCAATAGTCAATTGCATACCCGCATGGATAAGATTTGCACAGTGTGTCAGACGTTATCGTGACTCAAAGGAGGCATTTCCACATCTTGTTAATGCGGGAAAATACGCAACAACTTTTCTTGTTGTCATTACAGCAACCTTGAGGCTCTATCATGACGGTGAGTTCAATAGTCTCGTCTTCATCGTTGCATTCGCTGATTTTTATCCACTTATCCTTTATTAACGAATAAATTCCTTAGCTCGTTTTACGATAATTTATGGCATTGTTAATTGGCGATTGAATATTTTAGATGAGTACAGGAAAAACCACTGGGAGAGCCCCTGGCTGTGGCTGTGGGTCGTGAGCTGTTTGATAAATTCGATATACTCGTACACTTGGGATATAAAAATGGATTGGGGTTTATTGGACAGTAATGCAGGTGAAAATAAATTTCTGCGCGAAGAAGTCGTGTATTCATCCGCTGTAAGTGGTCTCGTGTTTATTGGTAATTAATAAATGCCATAGGGTTCTTTATGGTTTTTTTTTTGCACAGGGATTTTACTACTTTGCCATTATTGAGGATTTCTTGCTGAGATTCATTTGGATAGCAAGTTTTGTTCTCGTGGATTATGGGTATGTCGGTGGGGACCTGATGACCTCAATTGTGGCGCCATTGGAAGTCTTCAGGTGAATTTATGATCAATAATTCGGTCGTTAACGCCCATTTTCTGGGATGATTATGAGTTTTGAATGCATAGGATTATTATTGCTCAAGATGCCATTTGGTTCTTAGTAAAATAGTGATATTTTACAGGGTTTGGCATGTTTTCTTGGAGATTATTGTTAATGGTTGATTGTTTTTAATCATTTTAGGAGATTCGTCTGGAATTTCTTTCGACTTGAGAACGAGCACTTGAATAACTGCGGCAAATTCAGAGCTGTGAGAGACATATCAATAGCCCCAATTGAAAGCTCAGACCAAACACAAATATTGAGGATGATGGATGATGATAATGGAGTGGTCAACAGGGGGAAACGCAAACCTGGTGGGAAGAAAGCATCTAATGCTAAGGAAGATAGGCGTGCACTACTCAAGGAGGAGACAATCGATATGGATGTGTCCAATGCCAGCTGAGATACGCTCATATTTAGGATGAAATTGTATACTTCGAGGGGGTAATATCTAGATCATTTTAATTTTATTTGGGCTCGTCCGCGTTTTTATTAGGTAATTATGTGGAGGAGTTGCACTAAGGAAAATATAAAATTTTAAAAATGTAGATAGCTTGGGAATCATTGAGAAATTAAATTTGTAAATAATTGTGGATGGGCCATGATTATGTCCAATTCCAAATGTCATGTTTGATTTTTTTTTGCTGTCATGATTCTTAAAATGTTGACAACAAACATTTTAACGTTTTGATATTTATTAGAGCAAACGAATATAAGCAACTTTAATTGGAAATTCAATTATTCATGGACTCGAATGTCAACTTGCTTTTCTTACTTATTTTTGATATATTAAATTCGATTAGACTGTTCAAAGTTATGCGCAATTGGAGGAATTTAAGGTACTAGTGCTAAACGTTTGTGAATGCACACTGTGCTTCCATTATAATGGGATATTTGTTGTTAAAATCCTGCTGGCGATTTATCTCTCACTCAATTATCAGTATTTTATACTCAAACGTTCCTTAAAGAATAATTGGTACTTACGATACGTTTTTTTTCTTTTTGTAGAGGTTTATTAAAGTACAATTGTTACTATAAGGCACTCGTACTCATCCAAAAAGCTCAATCCAGTCTTAAATGATTGTATTTCACGTGCATTATTATTTTGTAGACTAGCTGATGCGAGTTTATTTTCATCATGCAATTTCGGATGAAAATAAATTGATCATGTTCGATTTATTTTAGGGGGATCACTGCGAGAAACGAATTGAAACAAATGTGATATTTTTGATTCATATTATATATTTTTGCCAAACGGCAGTTCCAAAGGAATTAGAATTAAAAAATCACGATTATTTAATCAGTAAGAAAATTAATAAATACCGTGATTATTCTCATCCTGATAATAACGAGATTCACCGTGAAACCCATAATTTGTGCTTCTAGAATAAAATGACTAATTGATGATGTATAGAATGTAAATAGTACTTAGACCAACGGTGAAATCATGGAGAAACAACCAATAATAAAACGAGAATATTCAAATGAATCGTTCGTGGAACGCAACGATTTCCATACCAAGCTATATATTTTTGTAAAAATAATGAATTAAAAAAAATATACGTGCTGCTGTGATTATGATATATGCACATGTATAAATTGTTGATGACATAAAGAGCAAAATAATTTCAAAATAATTGTAAGAAGTGTTTTTTCCAGACTTGAGTGCCTTCACCTTTTGAGAAATAAGCTTTCGTAAGTTGATAAAAATAGAATGACAAACAGTGTATGAGGCCAATGTTGCATTCTCAGTGTCTCATTTCTTTCTAGTTGTCTGTCACCTGGTGTCTAATGAGCATCATGTATGCTTGAAGTGTTACGTAAAGAAACATAGAGTAATAAACTTTAAACTAAAGCCATATGATGATGATTATTACGTTTTCCCCTGATTTTCGTCATGTTAACTAACAAAATTCACTGTCCCTCTGAGCTAGGTGAATAACGACCAAAAAATATGTAAAATAAAATGAATAAACAAAGTAATTATCTCAATTGTTTTTCATTTAATAAAATGATAATCGTCTAAAAACTAATTTAAAATATCCTTAAACAATTACAATCACTATATAACATAATGGCATTAAATTTTACACTGTATTAATTAAAGTAATCGAAAGAGGAGCGAGAAAAATAGTATTGTTAATTATTTACGCTTACAAACTACAATGATACTGTACAATAAAATCCAAGAGCTCGATAAATGTCGAGCGTCAACCGGATGAAAATATATTTATAGTGTTCGAATGATAATTATTAACACACGCCAACAATCTCAGCCCTCGGTAGTAAGCCCCAAGGACAATCTAAACAATGAGGAATAACACTGATACCTTTTTTCATCATTCAATCGTGTGAGTATCTTTCATCGACACTCGTACGACTTCAACAATACACGTAAATTCAATCGATTCATTTCACCCTAATTCTCATTTTCATTGTAAACAAATTTAAACAACCCTAGGTCTAGTAGCTAACAATCATTATTGCGAGGAATATATAATTCTTAATCAATTAACAACAGACGTAATGGTCCCGAGAATCGTGTGAATAAAATCCTTAATATTATTGGATGATATCCATTCGAGATATGTAAATGTATTTTATTTCATTAATGTATGGACTTATTACAATCATTCAACTACTTGTCTACTTCCTCCGAGTTATAGGATTTCACTCCGTACTAATTGCTAATTGTGTTTGATAGTTGTTCCACGGCCGTTTTATGTTTCAATCACGCTTATAGTAATTTTTTTAAGGGGAGACCGCACGGAAATTCCGAAATCGGTGCCTCATCTATCGTACTGATGAGTTTGCTAGTGGTTTTCATGGAAAAAATCATAAAACATTGCGTTTTGCTTTATTTATTGATCAGAAAGTGGCTCTAGAGGAGTAAAATTTTCAAGTGTCCTCATCACGCTATTCTCAACCCATTTGATAAATTTTGGATTATCCATGCATAATAATAATATATAATAATATTAATGAGCTGAATGAGATTTTTTGAAAATTTATAATTTTTTAGCTTTTGGAATTTTTTTTCTAAATTGGCTGAGGTGAGAAAATTTGACAATTAGTGGTATTCAACTACACAATAAATCTTCAAAGCAGAAATTTTTTAGATTTTGCGAGTCATTTATTCAGAATACGATGAAAAAAATAATAAGTTCTTCAATACGAACAATTTTTCAAATTTTTCACTTCTAGTAATTTCGAAAAACAACTCCAAACCCCCAAAAAAATATTTTCGAAAAGCCTCATTTAGTTATATTTATGCATGCATGTAAATCTAGATTAACGTCAATCGATTGAGAATTGCGTCACGAGTAAATTCGAAAATTCCATCAAGGAAAAATAATGAAAACCCAGTTGTTTCTCATTTTCCAAGGCCCCCGCGATTTTGAAATTTCAGTGCGGTCTCCCCTTACTCCTAGAATTAATAAGTACGCTTATTCCGTCTTTTTCCTCGGCTCGAATCGAAACGTTTGAGATTCACGTGCTTTGAATCACCATTCACAAAATAATTGCGACACTTCGATGAAGCGCAAGGAATTCACCACGATTATTAATTCTTCACGAAGAAAAAATAATCTCAACCACTGATGATCGAGGACACGTGGTATTATCCACGAGGCCAATGAATTTTCTATCGACATACCGGTCCTGCCAAGGTCACCGGTTCATTATACACTGAAATGTATCTTAAATACTCTTCCGCATTAGCGTTCATATTCTTCGAATAGATTGTTCAATTCAATCAGAAGAAATCTGATTGATTGATCAACACAAAATAAGAAACCGCGTTCATGTGTCAATCACACATGCGAGGTACATTGCAGAAGAATATGTAGTACCTGAGCCGAGGAGAAAAAAAAGACAGATTGATTTCAATAAAAAATATCAATGCGAAATTCAAACTCATAAATCTCCAGTTTAACAACACCTACCACTTTATCTACAACTAATCCTACATTGGAGGATACTCGTTTTGAGCTAATGCACCACGTGGGACGGAAACTGAATTCCCTCAGGCAACTGTATCGCATCAATCGTTCAAAATAAAATAGAACAATTGTTTCGTTATAAAATACTGCTTTGTTGTTTCCGTTGTTGAATTTCATTAGTTAAAAATATAGTTGACGATATTTCACGATCAAATCCATCAATATCCCCTGATTATTCAGATTCAAATTTCCCTTTTCAATCCGGAAATTTCATTAGTTCTTTTTTTTTTTTAATAATGTACAAAACATTTTTATTTCTGCCTCGTTCACCCCTCAATCTCTCCTGTCATCGTGTCTACGATGAAACACAAACGGCTCTCAAGCATAATTCTCTCGTCCTCATAAATAATCGATCGTCGTCCAGCACGTGGCAACGCATGATCGTTAATGTTTTATTGTATTTATTATTTTGTGTGCGGGCCGACGAGCGTTGGCTTGAGAGACGTCGTAGTGAGGTAAACCTAGAGGCCGTTGATAAATAAAATTGAGGACAAACCTCGTTAGACTGTGATAATAGCGTTTTTTTTTCATTAAATCCACTCGATTGAATAATTCAGAGATGTGTTATGATAATGTCGTCGTCTATGTCGTCTTTCTCATCGTCAGTTTCCTCGGGCATATTTGCCTCAGCAGCGGCTGCTGCTGCCTTTGGATCCTCAGCAAGTGCCTTCAATCTCTTCTGCTTTCGCCTGTGGAGTATCTCCACGATTATGTAACCCATTGTACCAACTATTAATACTGTTAACATGACGTAAAGCTTCATTCTTGCGCATAAGTGTGTGCTGTAGGCATATGCTATAACGAAACCAGCGCTTTCCCAGAGACGATAGTTGGAGAAGGCAGCCTCCTTGTTGCGTCTGAAGAGCGTACCGTAGAGACCTGGGGATAATCGGGGGGTTTTGAAAATTGTTTGATGAGTTTTTGGTTTGGAGAATGTGGAGAAATCACTGCGAGAATAACAAAATAATTTATTAAACTAAATTAATGTATTTAAGATGAAAAAATGATAAATTTCTTGTTTGTTTTTTTAAACTAAAGATTTAGAAATAGTTGAAATTGTGTAGAGGGTGATATTACATCTGATTTATGGGGAAAGGGGCATGAAATTTCAAGATTAGGAGATGAGTGAAATGAAATCAAACAGTTTCAGACGGAAATAAGACGGAGAATTCGAAATTTAGGTGAATTTTGAATTGACTGAAAATTCACCGGAGGTTTTATCATTTTCAATCATTTTCAGGGAGATTTTTTCATTTTTTCCATCAAACAGGGATTTTTTAATGACGAAATTTCTTCAGTTTACAGTAGAAGAAATTGCTTGATGGGGTACAGGTCTGAATAACATGAAAAAATCATCGCGGCACTACAAAATAATTTATTGAACCAAATTATTAAATGTATTCAAAATGAGAAGTGTCAGAAATTTCTCATTTTCTTTTTCTGAAACAAGAGTTTTAGAAAAAATTGGAACTCTGCAAAGAATGACATTAAATCCGATTTATGAGGGGAAAGGCTCGTCAAATTTCAAGATTAATTAAAAATTGAAATGACTTTAACCAGCATCAAATGAAAATCGAACTGAAATTTCGTAATTTACCCGATTTTTTCAAATGTCACTTGTCAAAAATTAGAAATTTCCCATTCTTTTTTCGAAATAAGAAGGAAATTTTGCAACTCCTTGAAATAATAATCTTGAATGGTTCAATTCAAATTTACAGTTTCCCCGGATTTTTCATCAAATCGTATTCTTTCAATAAAGACATTTTCATAAATTTCAGTGGAAATGTCACGTGTCAAAAATCCTTGTCTCCGAAGAATCAATCATTCACAACGGGTCGTATAATAACCGGTGTGACCCCGCGGAGCCCCTGAATTTATTATACAATACCCAAATTTATTATTCCGCGTTGATTTTGTCATACGTTACATCGTCATGTAATCGTTCCACGGATTGGTTAATGATCCATTTCCATTTCAAAACGCTATACGAAGGACAATCCTCGGTAAACAATTTTTTACTCCGATTTGTAGGTGGAGAATGAGGAAATGGGAATTGTCAATAGTGACACCTGCGTCTGTCACATCGAGACTGATGGATCGAGATAACTTTGCGACCGGTTATCGAACTTGGGATTTTAATTCCTGTGATGGGTACCGTGATCGTAATTTCATGCAAATTCGTCGCTCTGACGTTTGGGATTTTTTTTCTCCTGAATTTTTATACTCACCGTTGACTTGAGTCTGCCACACGGCGTCACCCACGCCCCAGAGGCCTGACACAGTGTAGAAGACGTAGGAGTTCTCAGGATGAGGCCTCCAGACTAGGAGAACACCGATGAGGGCTGCGTGTACCACTGCCCCGAGGGCCATCAGTGGCTGTCTTCCCACGAACTTCATGACTGATCCGAAGAGAAGTGAACAGCCCGCATTCACAACTCCGAAGCAGATCATGACGTAGCCGACTTTTTGAACACCTAGGGCACACGATATGTAGGCCTGAAAGAGAATGAAAATAATTTTAAATATTTTACGAAATGAAAATGATGAAAAATCGGTGGAAATGGTACAATTTTTTTTCTTAGACTTCACAACGACGGGGTTTAGTTTCTGGACGATTTCAACTTGCATTGAATATTCCATAAGTGAAATGGACACTGTAATGATTATTCTACTGATTATTTCACCTTTTAATAATATTACTCGTATGTAATCAAGTGATCAATTAATTAATTAATTTTTTCGATTGAATCGGCATTTAATAAATGAAAAAAATGGTCCAGTCGTCCAGAAATAAGGGGTTTCGGCTGTATTCAACTAGCCTGTTCACCCTATATTTAGAAATTTTTTTTCTACAGACGAATAACTGCCCCGAAGCGTGCGTATTGCACACGAAATGTTGACAAAATTGAAAAAATGGGAATTTTTTTTTAAGTTGGAATTTTTTGTTTTTTTGCTGATTTCTGACCCGCAAATTGACTGGAAGAATTTATTTCATAATGGAATTGGGACAGTTTATCCGTCTTTCTTGTATTTTTTAACCGACAGCCCATTCATCTACAACAAATTTAATGTTTGATACATCTCTTCCCAAATTTCAAATAAAAAGTCCCAAAATACAATTGCCTAGATTGTACAGTAATTTTGCGTATTTTTTTTCTGTACATAAAATAAACTGTTTAATGAATTTCCGATGAAAAATCTCTAGAATTTAGTAACGAAAACCTATTTATTTCAACTGGGAAATGATTTTGAAATGAGGGCAATTTGAAATTCCGGATTAATTAAACATTAATTGAAAATTAATGGCGTCAAGACGTTAGCTGAATCATTAATTTGAAATATCGTGGAAGATACGAGAAACATGACTACAATAATTTCAGAGAAATATTTTAAATGAAAATATTCTAAAAATAAGTGGAAAGGTTTCTATTCATCAGAGATTTTCCACGGGTTCCGCCTGATTCTTTGAAATATTCATGTCACAAATTAAATGGGCGAGAGTAGACCGAGTAAACATTGACATAGGTGAACATATAGCTCTGTCATCCAGTTTTCACGTCGGCGATCATTGAGTAAATATTTGATCGATGAAATGAAGGGCTCTATTTTCGTTACCTCTGCAAGGGAATTATTTTCGGAATTTTTGGTCAATAACGATCGAGCCTTCATTTGCGAGGAAGTAATTTCGTCATGGCTAAGCAAAGAGAGAACTGAGGGCGATAAAATAACGAAATGGTAATGAGTTTTTTATATTCCTTTTCATTTCGTCGACAGTCGAGAGAGCCAATTGGGAATACATTTGAGAGAACAGCTTACGGGAGTGTACGAGTCAATGGTAGGAATAATCATGCGATAATTTCGCGTTGTTGGTGAAATTCCTGACCGACTTTGGGACAACGTGACATTGGACGACTCGAGGACGAAAAAATACACCAAGTGGTGTTTTTTTTTTACGATTGAATCCTTCGAGTCGACTTTCGCCGATTGGAATCACCTGTTTGGATCATTAGAGCTATTTTTCTTTATTCGGATTGATTTCTGCATTAATTTTGCATTTTCCATTGAAGTTGCACGGATTTTTTCCGCTTTTTCCTCTGCAATTTCAACTTTACTGTCGGGATTATTATTTTTCGGGAATATAAATTCATTGGAGTGGTCTGAAATCATCGAAATAATTAATGAATACCCCGGTCTGAACGCCATCTCGTCATCCTCTTTTTCACCATTCAATTCTATCAATCCTCCGCAACAAGTCATTACTGTTACGTTTGTGTGGCGGATCAGTGTGGGCACGTGACTACTAGACCTTCCCACTGGTAATCACCGCTAGGTCCCCCCCGGAAGCTCTCAGACAAACTCATGAATAAAGTGTCTATTCAAAAAATAAGCGAAATGAAAATTGTCTCGATCAGGATTTCCGGATATTATCGAAAGATCTCATCAGTCAAGTTCAGGGTTAATATTTTCGATTCACTCGTTTCCTCTTGTTTTCAAGAGAACTTGAGGATATTTCGTAATCCTAGCTTTGTGAATACGGATGATTTTTTTTTTTGAATGGATTTCGGGTAATTCTGTCCGGGAATTGCAATAATTCTGTGGAATTTGAATGCATTGATTTTTTTCATAAACTTTTGGTAAAAACATCTGAGCGAAAATTATTCTACTCAATGACTAAAATTCAGGAATAATTTACGGAGTATTTTTGCCGCTGTTGATGCCGTTTTCTGCCTTTTGTCTCCGCATTATCGAAATAATTAAAGAACTAACGACACGTCAAAGACATTTGAGTGCAAAAAAACCCTACAATTCATGAATTTAATAGCAATTACATGATTTAATAATAATTAAATTATTGTAATTCAATCATTTTCTTGTTTACCTGAGTGAAATCTGCACCAATGAACGCCTGCTCCATTCCGATCCATACCGTGATGGGAATCAGGAGCTGTTGGTACGGTTTCTTGAGTTGATAGGCAGTTGCAGATAGCAACTGTATCCCACTGAGCTCCACACTATCGGCACGACGCTGCTTCTCACCGTACCTGAGAGTCGAACATGCAAAAAAAAACATTGAAAATAAAAATTCAAAAAATGAAGACGAGCGAATATGAATATGAATAACAGTCGTCTCGATGGCGTCAGTCCCGTAAACATCCTTTTTTTTGTATATCGTGTAAACCGTCTGGCCGGCATAATCCCCTGAATTTCTTTTTACATCAGTCCAATAAATGCGGTAATAATGTAGGAGGAAGTAAATGGCCAGCGACACGGGAAACCGGGTGAGCATAAATATAAATTTTTTATTGTAGCGACCGGCTTATTATAACAGAAGTTGATTCCCGGAAGATAATTATTGTTTTTTTGCGTTAATTTATGTTGTTTCGCGCTCGTTATTATGCCCCATCGTCTTGTTGCTTTTTTTTTCTTCGGGGAAAACGGGCAATCAAAGGATATCCTCATTTTTTCTTCAGGGAATTCATTATGAGTCATTTGATTAGTAAAACAGATTCTACTAATTACTATTTTTTTATTACGCCTAGACGGAGAGAAAAGTGGGGGAAAAAATACGGAGAACATCGGGGCGAATTTTACTGTACGAAAGGTAATCGTGGAGAGAAATTTAATTCAGTGAAAAAATACCTGTTTGGGGAGGATATTTTAAGATTCGTTCGGTAAAAAAACACATCTATGGATGCAAAAATGATTCTCCGTTACGGAAAAATTATACGCAATATTGAACAATTATTCACGTACACTGGGACAATTTTTGATGAAATGCAGGGTAAATTTCACATTCAGTAAATTTTTCCGGGTCAACGGAGAAAATTGCAATATTCGTCTCGCACTGTCAAAAAAATTCGGCTGAATTTTCCGGAAAAAAACCTTGAATTCGATTAATCTATGAAAAATCTTGCGCATTTTCCAAGTTCTGTTTCACTGATTTTCTCAGAAAAAATATTTTATGAATCAAATGAGGCCGAAACGTCATTCGACTGATATAAACTTTCTTTTAATTTCTTCAGGGCTTTGCATAACTCTCGAAGGGCTGTCATAAACCGCAAATGCATTTGTGAAGTAAAAATTTGAATCCCAAATCCCCACGACGTAGACTCCCATGGTGCGACCATAAAAAATGATCGTATTCGTCTGCCTGGGTGAAAAAGACTATCCCGCGAACGGTCAAAAACGAGTTCTATGACCCCTCTTCGTGGGAATACAATGTGTCAGGATAAATCAGAGATTTGCAGAACCTCAAGCATTTTTTTTCACCCACTCCTTCGCCAGTTTTTGATTTTTTTTTTCGTTTCCATCTTAATTTGTCTCTGTGACTAATTTGTAGAATAAATTCTGCCACCGTGTACGGTTGAGCGCATTAGGGTTATCGGTCCACGGGAGGGGACTAAAACATTAATATATGGGATGCAGGAGAGTTTAACGATGGTAAAGCGACATAATATAGTACAGGGACCGCATTCCACCGTACGGCGAACACGTTTAAGATTTTTTCAGTCTCTGGATTATCCGATGGGGAATACTAATGTTATCTGGAGTATTTTATAAATCTTATTATCATGATTTTAATTATTTTAATGGATTGTATTTTTAACGACTCTATTTATTAATTGATTGTCAACTTTTTATTCCAAATAATTATAATGATGATGAAGATATGTGATGATAGCGACTGGAAAGTTAGATATATGAAAAGAAAATTGAATGTAACTAATAATGTAAATAATTCATAAGATTCGTTTGTAATAATTATGTTATATTTCAATTTTCCTTTAGGCGATTTTCGCATCTCAAGGAAATAATAAATTGCTCCTATATTATTAAAAAATCGCCAGATTTTTCTATTAAATTCTGCCAAACGTGCACGAAATACTCTAATGCATTACACTTCCCATAACTCCATTTATCAATCCAAATTATTAACAAAGAGTATTTTTATAAATTTTTCATTTCGCCTCGTTTTTCGTGGTAATTTATGAACTGAATTGCACAGAGTTAAAAGGAATAGTGATTCATCATTATCAGTGCATTGTTCAGTTCAATAACACAAAAGCCACGTGAATTTCCATACGCCATTAGAACCAAGAAATTCTTCTCCTATCCACCTGATAAACCCCACCTCCGAGAAAGCGAAAAAATTCATACGTGCACATACCTACCTGCACACTCTCATCGACAATCTCAATGCATAATTCAACTCATAATGCAATCGTAAAGTATTCTCTGAATCACCGTTTATGCCCAGGAGTAATAACGTCATGAATGGAGAAAAACCGACAAGAAAATGCCGAGAACATGAAAAACTCTCTCTCTCTCCCTCTGAGCAACGTGGATAGGGGAAAAAAAATCAACAGTGGAGACAGCCTTGCAAGGTTATCCTCTCCATCTCATGGTCGCTCACACGTTAGCAAGTGGTGGGGGGTTTGGAGCAGAGGATAATTACCCGATTGACGCCGATGATACATACAGAAACCATAAAGTGATTTCCAAGAATATTGAATGATTTTATCGCGAATTGATTTATGAATTTTCGCATCCGCCGCGAGCGCAAACATTTTTAACAATCATCACCATAAGACTTTTTCATTTTTATCACTCATTATTTATTATTACTAACCAACTTTTCCATTTTACATTTTATTCTTCATTGAATTGAATAGTAAAGATTAGAAATCGAGTTTCTTGGAGATTTGAGAATTAAACAAGTGGGAAATTACTTTCATCACAATGTAGTTAATATATTTTTGCTAATAAATTAGCTATTTGCGTGCGAATGGAATTATTATGACGATGTGATTTAAATTGAATACAATAATTCATTGATATCAACATTGCAAAATGATTTTTTTCAACAACAGATGATGCAATCAATCTCGTGATCGAACTCGGTCTAAACGGCGTTAGAAAGAATATTTTAATAAAATTAATGAATAAATAATAAGTAAATAAATGAATAAATGTTGTTGAACTCGTTTTCATTTAAACAATTATTTTTTCATCCTCGAAAAACAATCGGTGTCATACACAAATACGCTGCGGCCAAAATTATTCATTTTGACACAAAAAATGTGAAATTTCGGTTATGAAGAATACAATGCTTTCATTAGGAAGTAAAAATGGTAAAAAATGTTGATAAATTCTGTTTTTCTTCCTTATTATTTTAGGAACATAGTGAATTCAAAAACCAATACAAACAGCATCATAAACCGTTACGCCAGTAGCTTAACCTTGTGCCCCAAGTTAAAATGGCGGACATGGTGAGCAAGTATATACAATTTAAATGCACACACCTGTCATTGCGTAACTCTCAGGGATTGAGATATCACGGACGATAGTCATTGAAAAATGAGAGAAAAAATACATCCCCCTCTCTAGTCCCCCGTTGACTCGCCAGAGCCATCATGCCGCGCTTTATCAATCTCAGATCGTGATTATTAAAATGAAAATGAGACTAGCAGTTGACATTAAATGTTGATGGATTATTTAGATCTGTTGTGGGACCGGAGGTGAAAGGACTCGCGTGTGTGCATAACAGAGGTGTTGTGTGTCGCCTCTGACGCATTCCATCCACTAGACAGGTTCGACGAACGCACTAGGAAGACATCATCGATTTTTCTATTTCAATCGTGGATAATGTACAGTGAATTTTGAAAATTTTTCGCGGAGATCACTGATGATGTTTTCATAGCGCGTTAAGTTATTCGGAGAAATCCTCAAGAATATTCTTCAATTGATTGGGAAGGTGTGCTGCCGGAAGACGTGATGAGATTTTAATCGCGCCGCGTCTGACTTCAGCCAATGATTCTCTACTCGTGGATATGTAACTGGTGTTTACTTGAGGATAAACTCTTTGTTTTAGGAGTTAATAATATTGAATGATCGAGAGAAATTGCATTTCTTGCGCGGGAAATTCCATAAGAGAATGGGGAACAGCGATATTTCAACGGTTTTATTAAAGAGAAATTTCACGCAAAAATATTGTCTCAATATTTTCACTCAAAATTCTTCTTTCCATTTCAACTAAAAGACTGAAGGTGTTCATCAAAGTCAATGAGGCGTCATAAAAACAAGAAATAATTCTCTAGAATGAAACAAACATGCATTTGAGCTGATAAACCTACTATTATGCAACTGAATGAATTATTTCAGCTACTGCAACTGACAAACACCTCCACAAAAATATTCTAATTACATTCATTGCCTAAAGGCCCTAATTTTCTGAGATTAACCGAACGGATCCGTCAATTCAAGAAAAAATCAGTTGATGGTGATGTTAATGATGCTAAAAAAATTACAGTAATTCTCAGACGAGCGGAAAATTCCACACGAAAGTGATAAATATTGACAATTCCACTATTTTCAGCTGCAGAAATTTCCCACAAAAATATTGTCTCAACATTTTCCCTTCAAAATTCTCTTTCCTATTTTAATTAAAAAACTGAAGTTGTTGATCAAAGTCATTGAGGCGTCATGAAAATGAGAATTAATTTTCTAGAATGATCCACAAAAATATTCAAGCCCCATTAATCACCTGAACGCCCAAATCTCCCGAGATTGACCCAAAGGATCCGTCAATTCAAGAAATAATCAGTTGATGTTGATGTTAATGATGCTAAAAAAAATCACAGCAATTTCAGACGAGTGGAAATCGAAATTATCATACAAAAGTGATAAATAGTGACAATTCTACTATTTTAAGCTGCAGAAATTTCCCATAAAAAGAATGAGCGAAAATATCTCAACATTTTCGCTCAAATTTCTCTTTCCCATTGCAATTAAAAGACTGAAGTTGTTGATCAAAGTCAATGAGGCGTCATAAAAGCAAGAATTAATTCTCTAGAATGAGGGGAGCATGCATTTGAGCAAATACACCCACTATTACGCAACTGAATAAATTATTTTAGCTACTGCAACTGAGAGCCACCTCCACAAAAATATTCAAGCCCCATTAATCACCTAAACGCGCTAATCTCCCGAGATTGACCCAAAGGATCCGTCGATTCAAGAAATAATCAGTCGATGTCAATCCCAATGATCGCAAGTAATTCTCCGGCCATTATTCGAGAAGCTTGCCTCACAAAAGCTCCTAATCACCATCAGCTCTCGAATGACTCGATATAAAAAATCTTGCAAGTCACGAATTACTTACAGAGAGGACTCTGACATCAACAGGATCACCTCCATTCATAAAAGAACAGGTATACCAATCTATTATCAACGGAAACACAGCCACTGCCATTGGGCCCAGCGTATTTTTCATAAACCGCAAATCGTCGAAGACCGAAGAAGAAGAAAAAATTACGTAAACCTCGTACATACGGTTTTTACCTGTGCAACGATGCGCATCCCAAGTCGGATGTATGCCATTTTGCAATCACCAGCAGAGCAATGTTTATGGCGGATATACAATGGTAGGGATATTCCGAGGATCCCGTGATACTCGCTTATTAGCCTTCTGTTTCGTAACTTCAATGTTGAACGAATAAAAAAAAAAAATTCCCAGAGAGGTGGAAAAAAATCCTATCAAAGTTGCGGGAGAATGAGCCCTACAATTTTTACACAACCGAGTGCAACAACAAGAGCTGAAACATTACGATAAACGAATCGTTTTGTTTAGGATCTAGACTCGAGGAATGAATTATCAGCCTGACACGAAACGACGCACGTTAATCATTTTCTATTACGGATTAACGAGGTGTTTCCGGTGTCCATGGCTCGACTGAGTGAATATACCTTTTTTTCGTTGTTTCTGAAGAACTCACCTTGACAGAGGATCCACGAAGAGGGCAACGATTATCACAGCAACAATGACACACGTCAGGTAGATGGAGGAAATCTCGAAGATCTCGGACTCGGGGGGACGTTCCACTTCGTGATGACCACCCATTGTGCAGAATGCTGCACCACAGGTGCTCAGTTTCTCTAGATTGAAGTTTGTGGAATTCTCATCGCCACCACCACCGAATTCTCCTTCACTTAACACTGAAAGAACAGGATAAAATGATTTTAATACTTTTGTAGATTGTGAGATGTTATTTGCACGGAGAGAAATTGCTTGGAAAAATTACATCTCTTGGATATTCTAGTACTGAAAATTCCATAGAAATAGACTAGGAGGAAAATTCAGGTGGTTCCAGTGGAATTTCCAGTGCCAGCACTGGAATTTTTACCGAATAAATGTTTTTTGTTCATTCATTCATTTCTGAAATTTAACACATGGTATGATTTATGCAGGGGAGTTCCCCTAATCAATAAAATATCAATAGTAATAGTAAAAGTAAGGTAAATATAAAGTTAAAAACATAACGCATAGCGCAACAGGAAGTTCAAATATAAAAAAAAACAGTAAAAGAAAGAAGAAAAAAATGATAAATAATAGAATAATAAACGTATTTAATGTTCTCCCTGGCGATTTATTATTTATTTTCAAATAAATAACTTGAGAAAGTACGTTTGAATAATTTGAAGAAATGTGAGAACTGTTGTTTACAAAATTAGGGACACGAGTAACAGTTACAAATATTTATTTCTCAAATAATTAAACGATGATTTCATAGCACATCCTGATTTTGTTTTCTTCACATTATTCGTCAATTCAATACATATCTGACATCTCGAACTATTCATTTACTACGATCCATTCTTTAAACCATCCTATAAATCATTTTCAGGGGTAATTAAGATTTTTTATCGGGAAGGAGAATGACTAATGAATATTGAATGATTTTTTGTTCTCAAACTTCTTCTCCTACGCATTTAATCAATTAGAATTTTGTAATTTCTCAATCCATTCGTAAACATTTTTTCTGATGAAACATTTTGTCTGGTAATCGACAAAACGAAATGCGGAACGCGACGAAACATGTCCATGATTCCATATCATTTCTCTCTTCGAATTGACACAGGTGATTCGAAAAATTTTCTGTTTTTTTCCGCGTGAGGAAACACCGAACACGATCCGGCGACTTTGAGACTTAGATGATGAGTGATTCTACCATGGTGATGAAATAATTCCCTCGTGTCACGTTCATTGATTGACGCCTAAAACTAACAAGACGTCACGATAACGATTGAATTTGCCTAACCGATCAAGAAAACACCTGTTCAGGTAGGAGTTCTACTACCTAAAAATGGTTGAGACATAGGGGGAACGGAAGACATTGGCGCTACCGTATCTTTATTATTGAAATCGGTCTATTAAGGCGAATGAAGAAGGTGAAGAGTGACATCAATCTGGGATTTACATAGGATGTTTATAATTTCAGGGAGTTTATGTATGAATTTTTTTTATTTTTTCTTCAATTAATTGCTGTATTACATTTTTGGCTCTCCATACGATTTATTTGATTGCCATTTCATTTATCAAGTTCCCTCGATGTAAATCTTTAAAGCTTTCTGCACTGTATTTATTTTACTTTATTTACATTGAATGAAATTTACAGAACTATCAAAATCTATTGATTTTTTTCTGTACAATATTTGCTATCAAACATTTCTATTTTCAAGGAAATTCCAACAGAACTTCAATGGTTAAAAAATTAGTTTAGGAGTTCCATGAAAAAAATCTTGAAGTTTTCAATAACGACAAATTTGTATGAAATGTGAATATTTTCTAGCTGACTAATCAGTTAAAATCGATCAGGACAGTTACATTTTCTTGGATATTGAATGAAATCGGTAGCGAAGTGGTCAAACGGTTTAAGTCGACTTAGCTCTTAGCTGAGTTTTCGAGGAATATCTCCAAATCTAAGGAAGATAGCGAAATTTTTACCCATATCTTTTTTGAAGATCTTAATGTTCTCTATCGAAAAGGTCATAACAGAAATTTTTCTATCTGCCTCAGATTGCGAGATATTCATTGAAAACTCACGAATAGTCAAAATCGACTTATACCCCTTGACCACTTCGCTACTGAAATTTCATATTGGATATTAAATGAAATTTTATTGAAAAAAATATTGAACAGTGCAACTGTCCAACCGATGAAAATGAAAGAAATTGGCCTCCGCACTGGAGAGGAGAGAATAAAAGCCAAAGGACAGTGACGCAGACTAAGAGTTTGCACAAGTGGAGGATGCGTCACATCTCAGTATTGTCAAAATATTGTGCTCGTTACAGTTGCTCGTATCATTGATTTGTTTACACAGAGGCCATTATCACTCAAAACGTTCCTCTGTTGTGCGATAACGGCTTTCACCTCTGATTCGTAAATATTGAATTGAGAATAGTGAGCGAAGAACAGAGGGATCGCATCCACTATTGTCCATTCGTTTGGCACTCTCGAGGGCAATGTTCATTTGGGTTTGTGTAACGACCTTGGCAAGGACTCGAAACGATCCTGACCTTCTGGGTAATGGTGAAACACAAAGAAATGCTCAGCAGCTATTTTCAGAAGATAATTATAGATATTCAACGTAATTGAATGGTCAAAGCCATAAAACCTGTTGATTTTGAATTTTTCACTTTTTATTCCTGGAGCCTCTAATTTACAATTCCGTAAGCAAAAATAAACCTATAAAAAAACGAGCTATTCGTGTTCATTACTGCTGGAACATGTTTTATTTTGTTTTTCCTGATGATGATTTTTTCCTCTCGTTATCGAGATGAGCAATCAAAATTATTTAATACTCTATGCAAAATAATTTTTTTGATAAATCAACAGTAATTCGTACTAAAAATTGCCAGAAGTCACTACATCAGCACGTGAATGCCACGAGCCGAGGAAAGCCGGGTAATGCGAGTTTATACCGGTTAAATCTCGTTTGTCGTTTCGCCCGAGGCGATCTTTCGCCTCTTATAAACAGGGAACAGACAGTACGGTAGTGCTTGGCGACTCCTGGGCGGCGAGGTTCTCTCGCCTCTCTTTTTTGACGTCATACTCATAATTATTCACGATACACATAGTTGGGATGAGATGAATGTATTGAGAATTCTGTATCCTGATAGTGATTCTAAATTATATTCTCTGATCTAATCGAATGATCAATTATTTTGGGATTTTAATGGATTTCAAAATATTAAATTTCGATGAAAAAAAATTGAAATACTAGATTTTTATTCTAGGCAGGTAAAATAAAGGCGTCGTGTTCACCCCGCACGAAAAAATTCATATTTTGAAAAATATATAAAAAAACATTTTAAAATGGCCCAATATAAATATATAAATAAAAATATATTTTATATATTCTTTATAAATTTTAAAAATATATGGAATTGGCGCATATAATATATTTTTTGATGGGCGCACGTGCGTAAGCACGTGGGTAATCCTTTATTTTACCTCCCGTGGTTAGAACCGTATTTTCCAAAAATAAATCAAAAGTAATGCGACACTAGGAAGAAATGAATCACTAACTTTTCAGGGCAATTAATTGAAATCGAAAGAAAGTACCATTCATCCATTCAATCAGACAATTGTAACGCGGTTCAAACGATTATAATTTACCGGTGCGCCAGATCAAACGCTGAGCCACTCCACTGGCCCCAGTGCCCCCGCAAAAGCAGTTTATCATCACAAAACATAATTCCATTAATCGAAAATCCAAGTTTCTCGAAACTTTCCGATACAAAATGAAGCATGTTGAATAAACTACGGGAATCATCCAGGCGCAGTGCATGTCTCGTGAAAGTATTATACACGTTTTGTATATATATCCTCCGGAACTTTCTTTCACATTCACTCGGTCCGTTTAACACCGATATTTTTATGTAATATAATACTTTTTTTCCTAGCCGATGGAGATAGCCAACTCGCCTACATTGTTGCCTAGAATTTATCCCAAAATTACGGAGAAAAATTCCTCTACACATTTATTTCGCGCGGACCGTTATGTTGATAAATCGGGAATTTGCATATTTTTATTCAAGGCATAATAAGACGGGAAAGAGTTGAAGAAAATTGCGTAAAAAAATCTAACGTGACATCGTAATGCGAAGTTTTTCAAAAAAAAATTGCAATTTCAATTTCTCCAATAAAATCGTGCTCAATTCCCCGGTTTTTTCCCCATTGAAAAATCCCTGGAAATTTTTCTCCGTCAATTTCTCCTCGGCAAATTTCTTCCCTTTGAAATCATTTTTTTGATTTTTACTTTTTTCCGTGTGGGATTTTGCTTGGATTTTTTTCTTCAGAAAATGACAATTAAATTTCTTTTTTTTTTCACTTGAAAGGGAAAAAATGAAAAAGTTGACGACACAAATCGTCTTTTTTTAAATTCGTGATTGTTTAATAAATTCTTTGTTTACCGATCAATGATGATATGAAAATTTTAACTTCACTGCGATTTAATTCTTAATCAGATCATTGGAGTTGTGTCACATTGAATAGATGAATTGATGCCGTGTCCAAACACGTGTCAATTTAATATCCACAGAAATTTCAAATGTATTTTTCTTGGGAACATGAAAATTTTTCTTTCAAAAAATTTCCGGGCCATTTTTTAGAGGAAAAAAAAATCCGTTAGCCATTCACAACGACGTCACCCGTGTATTTAAAAAACACAAGACTATTTATTCTGATAATAATTGAATAACAATGACTCACCGAGAGATGAAATGAGATTGCCCCACAGTTCAGCGGTTTGCCAAGCAAGAAAGAAGAATCCAAAGAATCTGACGACAATAGCATCAGCAGGCTGATCAGTCAATTTGGCATAAACACCCCCGACTTGCGTTAAATAAGTGGCTTTGGCGGCCCACATGGGTGCAGCCCCAAGACCCAGTAGCACACCAGCCGGTACAAGTGTATAAAACCTCGGATAAAACTGCGAGCCAATGTACGGTGCATAGCACAGCATCGACAGACAGAGCGTCCACTTGACAGTGAATCTCTTGATCATAAATGTCGGAACAAAGATGCACGACAGCACCAGGGCAGCATAAATAGCTGACAACGATACAGTGCCAAGTCCATCTTTGGCGTTTATCGACGATTGTAGATTGGCTGTGCCCTGGAAGGCTGTGAATTGCACCATGAATGCCACTGACACTGTCCCAATGTTCTTCAGTATTCTCCATTTTTCACTGCGTGACATTTTGAGTTTGCGGGATTGGGTGTCATCCTCGGGGGCTGGTAGTGCCGGGGGCTTCGTCGGCTCTGGGGGTATGCCATCACCACTGTCCTCTTTGTATCCCTCATTTCTGTATCCACCACTCACTGATACTGTGTAAACCGCTGTCTCGTGCTCGTCAGTGGCGGGGTTCGTGTCACCACCGCCACTTCTTCCACCATCGTTCTGCGATGCCACCATTCTACCTTTTGGCTACCTGAAAATTAATGGACGTTTGGAGTTATTGGATGGAATACATTAAATTTTTTTAAGGAATTATTTGTGGTCTAGGGGAGACATCATTGAGCGACGAGAATTTCGGAATTAACTTGAGTTTTCTATCGACATATGAATATTTTGCAACGAATTAGAACACGTCGCGCGCTTCGCGCGCGTAATGTTTTTCGTGGGTGACAGAATAGTAAAACCTGATCGTTTCTCACCTTCGTTAATTTTTATCTCAATAATAATGCAGGAAAAATGAATGGTTTCAATGAAGTTTATCATAATGAAAATTTTATTGTTGAATAATTTATTCGGAATCGTTACAATCCTCTTCATCTTCTTCTCCGTTTCTCTTTTGCTTTTTGCGTTCTTTTTTATTGTGAAGAAAGTATTATGTACTATATACATATATTCTATGGTATATATATTTTTTTATAGAACTATATTTATTTTTTTACATAAAAAAAAAATAAAGTACAAAAAAGTATTCATCAATCAATGATTTAGCTGGGAAGATTGACGATTATTTGGACAATCGAAAATCCTATTTACGAAATTTTGTATTATTTACGCAATAAACAATTGACAATAACATATTACCAATTATTTAATTCATCTTCAATTGGAAATTTAGATTATCAATTATTTTAGTAATCAATGTAAAGTTCAACTTCTCTTAATATTCAAGAATCCAATGATTGATGGCAATATTTTCCCTACAATTACTTGCTTCCGAAGTGAAAAGATAGTAAATAAAAATACGAAACTGACTTTTATCGTTCATCCTTTCACTTAATTTCTAATACATTAATTGTTGTCAACTAAAATGTGAACTTTGCAGCTTGAGAATCATCTCCAATGTTTATTCATGCAAACAGGAACTATTCAACTTCATTCATTGGCTACATCCCGAAGGAGAAAATCACTATAATTGCCGCATAGTGATGAACTCAATTACAGTTAGTTGTCAATTAGAGTATAAAACGAGAAACCTGACGATGATTTCCCCGATTTATTTATGCCAGCAGGAAAGATTGGCTGAGCCATTGGCTTCAGCTCGAAGATGAATAGTTTTTCCTAATTTCCTCAAGCACTTGGGAAAATCATTTCCATTGCAAATTTGAATAATGGAATTACCTCATTCATCAATTATGCATTATCGGCTCTGTCTGCTATTGAAGAAAATCAATTCTGTTGAATTATCCTCTCACGTTTGATCATCAAAACAACCAGAATACTTGTCAGTATTACATTGACACGTGTTCGCGTCACGGGGCAAAAATACTGTGCTGACAATAGATTATTAATGAGAGATATTCCGCGGTTTGGTGACAGTAATGCTAACGAGATGGAAAAATCAAATCGCAGATGATTTTTTAATACTAATGTGCAGAGGCTCGTGGGCTCAAATTACAGAACCGAGTATTTCCTCAATTCTAGTATTTTTCTGGTTAACTATTGACAATAATCATCCTCAGTGGATGAAAATAGACGCGAATTGAAGGAGTGAACGTAACGACGTCGAAGCCAATCACATAGTTAATGGGATTTGCTGAGAAATGGAGAAAAAACCCGATATTTATATTTCCCCGGCGTCTAATTATGATTTGACATTTATAAAATTCTTGTTTAGCGTTCCAGGTACTCGCTGGTAGACATTGCGTTATAATAATCAATTTAACTACAGGCACAAATGCACGGGGGAGTAAGAGAGGGAAACAATGCGATGCTGAATGAGTTCAGGTGCCTAGTTTTATTGGATTGAGGACAATATTACGGGAAAAATTGGAAATTGTGTGATTGGAAAAGCAATAAAAGTTCATCACCTATAAAAGTTGTTAATTTCGTGAAAACTTTGCAGAAAATCATCATTTTTAAGCAACATAATTGTTTAAAAAGAAAGAATTTCAATGAAAAAAAAGCTTTTTTATGAAACATTTTGCAGAAGGTTAACATTGCCCTCTCATAAATAAATGATGAACATCATTTAAATTTTTCTTTTTTTTGTACAAAATCACCAATTTACGATGGAATTAATTAATGATTCATAAGTGAATAATTGAATATAAATAGTAAAATTGCTGGGTTAGAATATTTTATAAATCTTCCTCAACAGAAGAAGCAACGTAATTGTTTAAAAACGAAGGATTTCAGGGGAAAACATGAAATGTTGGATATTCTCAACCAAAGAAAAAAATCACTGCGTGATTAACAAGAAAAAGGTCGAAGAAATCATCAAGAATTTGAGAAAATAATCATGAGTATTATCTTCTGCGTGCTCTATCACCAATTGGGGGAAAATTAAAATTGTTGACGGAAAATTGGCATGGATTGTATTCCTCTACAGGCCGTTGCGTATTGCATAAAGCAGAAATGTGTACTGGTTATCTGTGTACCTGATAAAAGTGCATGGCCAAGGTGAAACGAAGCAATTTGACAGAGAATATAGCTTTGTTCGGTCTTTAACTTTGTTCAAATTGAAAATATTATTCCACTTGTGTTTTTCAATAATCCAGTCCTTTATCTCCGATTGTTTGGCTCTTTTTTTATTGATTTTCACTTAGTCATGGGATTGTTGGACTCGTGACTGAATTCAAAGTACATGTGGCGGATTTTGGTCATAGTTCGTTGTGAATAATTCCGGAAATGTGTTCACTTTTTCATTGGCATAACCAAAAAAATTAAATTTAAGAGGAAATTCTTCATTGGTAAACAGTTATTTCTACCCTAGATGTACGAAAAAAATTGTAGATGAACTCAACGCGTCTTCTAGGAAATTCTATAGAAAAAGTTTCCAGTTTTTTGCTAATTTAATTCAAAGTTTTACTGCAAAAGTATTTTGCAGACAAAATTCAAGGACTGTGATGTTTGTATACAACTCTTTTTGTTGAATCTTTTTTTATAAAAATCCGATATTTAGAGACTTGAGCCGCAAATCTTGGAATAATTAGGTCGAGGGATTTGTACAAGTGAGTGACATTGAATTGGAGTTGGGGGGGAAAATAAAAAAAAAATTTCATAAAATTTTGAATTTCAAAAGAAAAAATCCCTTGGAATTTCAGTGGAACTATAACATAACGAAAATTTTCGCAGTCTATCGAAAATTTCTGTCAAAAAAACTCAAGAGTATACGCAACCAGTTTCAATAGAATAATTTGTGTAGAAAAATTAAAATATGTTGGATTTTCCTATTATTATAACGAAAAACTAATGAAATTTCCTAGCGGATACGCCAGGAGCCCACCTGATTTTTTTTTTCTAAATTCACTACCGTTTATCACTGCAATAGTCGACAATGGGGAAACCTGAGAGTACAAATAAGTGACAATGAGTCACACGCAAAACATTTATCAATTCTCGAGATACTTGAGACAGTTGAATTATTACCCTCGCGTGGCATTCCTTTGTCAGAGTAGGAGAGAAATGTCTCAAATAAAATGGTGACCCTCCTGCCTCCCAATTTGTCAATCGAAAAATACGACCGAAAATGCCCGCTTACCGAGGCAATTCACTGGGACTTGTAAATGGTTTATGCAGTCGCGGGGAATCATACATCGAGAACTGGGAATTTTTACGAGCAGTCGAGGCCTTCGAATCGTTTCGCCTCCGGCAATGAAATGAAAATTGGAATGGAGATGAACGGATTTGGTGGAGAGAGCTCCCTGAATTGAGTGTGACTTAGTGGTAATTACGTTGCCAATGAGGGGATAATTAAGAAGGCTGCGATTGCGAGATTCACTTGAAAAAACTGGTTCAACGATTTCCGGGGGAATGAGAGAGGAAGTGATTGCAATATATTGATTGCTTTAATTTTTTCAAAACGGATTTGCAACATTCGCATTTTTAATTGAATTTGACATGAAATTGTTCACACAGATCCTGATTCGTATTGAAAATTCGGGAAAATAAAGTTCATCAGCAATAAATGTGCGAAAATTTCAATAAGAATGAATTTGATTCACTTATAATTTAAGATTCATTATGAAAATTAGATCGAGCTGAATTTTCCTCATTTTCAAAAAATTTTCATTGATATGACGAATTAAAATTTGAGGTTTATCAAATTCATAAAGAATTAAATGCACTGTTAGAAAATAATCGAAATTCTATGAACAGAAATTTGATTTAATAACAATTAACAATATGATTAGCTGAATTTTTCTGATTTCAATTGATTTTCACGAAATAATTCAACTAGAAAATTAATTTTCATGATTTTTCCATAAAGTTGTCAATTTTCAATGACGAAATTGTTTAGAATTTCAATGGAACTGTCACTCAATAAAAATTTCTCCAATTTCCGTTGAAATCACATGAAAAAAATTATTTTTGAAAACATTTCCTCTTTCCACATAAAAATAATTACAAAATAAAATAAATAACTCAAATAATTCTGAAAAAATACCCTAGTCCCTTGGACAGCCTCAATGCATTCTATCTCGTGAATAATAAAAGATATAAAAACATATTGTATCCAATACTATTCTAATAGCACGAGAATGAATCAGTGTTGGACATTGATTGCGAATAGACTCAGCGAAAAAATAATCAACCAATAACTCACGTGTATCGTTCGGAAAGTGCGCTGATAAAAGTTCAAGGACTGAGAAACAGGTACCCAGCACTAACGCCCGATAGTTCTGCTGCCCACGAAGAGTGCTTGTCGCAGTACCGCTCAGCCTCTCAGTACAGTTAATAAACTAATTACCCATTTATTGACACGAGGTGAACGAGAATCAAAAATGCGTTATCTGAATAGAGTAATTCGTTTCGCCCTGTTGGATATTTTCTCCACTTCCAGATAGATTCTGGAACCCCCTCCCCTTGTCGGATGAAATTTTCAACCCTCCCCTATTATGCATCCTCCCTCCACCCCCTCTCGAAGTACCGAGATTCAAAATTAATCGGGTATTTCCCTCAAGCTCCCCTGCAAACAAACCATCGTGCCAAGTTTTGCAGAAAAATACCTCGCGCAAGCGCTCGAGATTTTTTAACCTGCAAAACTTGACACCCTCATTTGTTTGCAACGAAGGTATCGGGAAATACCCAATAATTCTGAAGCTCTTGGGGTATTACTACTCAATATTTCTCTCTATGCGCGAGTTTCTTCAATCTTCTATTTTACTGCCTGGGATTACCCAATCCGAAAGCAATTAATTCTACAGCGGAATGGCCTCATACCGGGTGAAGGACGATCATTGGTCGCGGTAATTCGAAGAAGGATGGGTGAAGTCCTTGGATCATTAATCTCAGAGCAGATAAAGGTGTAAACAAATGTGCTGGAGCAGCTGATGACCCTTCGGGGAAATTATTTTGGATCTTAGCCCCGGGGGAAGTCGTTAAGGATTCGACGAATAGATAATTCTTCACGGTTTTGGCGAGATGTTACGTATGTCTGAATTATTTGAGAAAACGTTTGATAATTAATCATCATGAAGCAGACCATTTTTCTTGCTGGCGATTATTCTGTTTCGCTCCTGGGGAGATCATTGAGGACTCGGGGAGATTAGGTATTTATTTTTTATGCTGTCAGGCTGATGTCTGAATTATTCAAGAATACGTTTGACAATTAATGATTATCGCGAGTATTTTATCTTCGTGTGGGATTTTTTGTTTTAATTCTGGGGAACTGTTGGCGAGTCCGAATGATTCAGAGAATCGGTTGAAAATGAGATACTAGTATCGATAATTTATGTTTAGAGTGATGGGGATGCTGAGTCTCTTTGTTGAAGGATTATTTTTTGTTTTATTCCTGGAGAGGTCGTTAGAGAGTCAATGAGAACTGATAATTGTTTACAAGCTTGTTGAATACAGGTTTGAATTGTTAATGAAAACGTTCAATGATCAGGGAATATTTTACATTTTATTTCTGTTGGAATCACTCAATATTTGACGGATCGATAATTTTTAATTATTTGTTGAAGTTGAAAATTAACAAATTAACAAATATCATTAAAATTTTCATCCGCAGTAATTGTTTCAAATTTTATCTTTGGGGCTCATTGAGGATAATTTTTCACAATCTTGTTTTATGTGAGTTTGAATTATTAAAGAAAACGTTCAACAATCCTGAGGAATATTTTTATAAATAACAAAATTGGGGTGGGAGCAGTTAGTTTCCCTGATTGAGGGATTATTTCAAATTTTATCTCTGCGAGAGTCACTCAATATTCGACGGATAGATAATTTTTAGGCGATTTGTAAAGTCCAAGTGATTGGGAAAAACGTTGAATAATTAAGAATTGTGACTAATATTGCCATCAATAGTAATGGGACAGCTCATTCCTCTTGTCGAAGAATTATTTCTAATTGAATTTCTGGGAAGATCATTAAAAATTACTCAAATCGATCAATTTAACGATGTTGTTGAGCTGCAATTTTTAAAGCTCTTTTGTAAATTGACAAATATGATAACAATTTTCATCTGCAGTAATTGTCTCAAATTTTATATCTTCGGGGCTCATTGAGGATTCAACGAGAACAGATAATTTTTTACAATCTTGTTGAATGTACGTCAGAATTACGCAAGAAAACGTTCGAGAAAACAATTGTTTGGAATATTTTTATCTTCAACAATATTGGCACAGAAGCAGTTAATTTCTGTGATTGAGGAATCATTTCAAATTTTATTTGTTGTAATTCTTCAATATTTGTCAAATAGATAATTTTTATAATTTTTCTAACGTTTAAAAATGGAAAATTGTGAGTATTAGTCGCATCACCTGTAACGGAACAGCTGATTTTTATTTTTGAAGAATTATTCTCAATTTTATCTCATTAAGAATCAAACGAATAAATAAATTTCAACAATTTCGTTGAGCGCCAATTTTCCAAGAGATAAGGGACATGTTGATGATAAATTAACAATTATCATCTGCATTTTCATTTACAATAATTATTTCAAATTTTATATTTTTGCGAGTCTGAATTATTTAAAGAAACTTTCGTCGATTATCAGATACATTTTTCCAATAATGTTAAAAAAATCATAATTATTAAAAAAATAATTGAAAAAAATGAATAAAATGTTGGAAATAATTGAGAATAACGTTTAAAAATCAATAATAATTCTCAGCCCCACTATCTGCAAGGAAAAATCGCCGAATGTCACTGCAAAATCTCGACAAATTAATCAGCCAGCGAAAATTTTCCCCAATAAATAACCATTAAAACGGACTCTTCGTAAATCAATTGAAATTGATTTTCAGCATTTGACACCGAACAAACGACAGAAGGGAAGGTCCCGAGAATCTCGATCTTCCGAGCACGTGAAAGCAATTTCTGCGTCTAATGTTACATCATGCGCAAGTCATTAACCCGCAGTTGATTTCGAACCACTAGGACTATCCACTTGAACGCACTTTTTCGTCATTTCTATTCAGCGATTAATCCTCGAAGCGTCGTTTTAATTGACTGGTCGAGATAAGTCGGTTGAAAAATTCTGCTTCATCACTTTTTTTTCTCTTATTTTTTCATGTACCGAGAAAGGTGTGCCGGCAATTTGATTAGCGGTAACAGTGTCACTTGCATTCTTATGCAAATACAAATATAAAGGTTGAATAAATATATTAGTATCGGTTTGTGATGGAGAGTTATCAATATTGATGAAGGTTTTGCCTAAAAAAAATTATTATAATCATTCACCTGAAGAATAAAACTAATTTCAATTTTTGCCTCAACAAAATGAATGAAAATCCCTTTAATTAGTTGAATTAATAAATGAAAATTGCATTTCTTCATAAATAAATTGTGTTTCCCGCTAGTTTTCTTTTTTATTCACATTTATCTGTAACAGCGATACGAAAAGAAGAAAAAATTCTTGTAAAATAGAAATAAATATGATAAAAAATTATTATAATCCGGCACCTGAAGAATAAAAACCAATTCCAATATTTTTTCCCAAAAAAAAATGAATGAAAATCGCTGGAATGAGTTGAATCAACGAATGAAAATTATATTCCTTCATGAATAAACTGTTTTTCCCGCTTGTTTTCTCTTCTATTCCCCACTCTATCTGTAGCAGCCGCACGAAACGGCTGAAAAGAGAGAGAAAAAAACTTGTAAATTAGGAAAAAAAATGTATTAACTCTTCCCGACGCGTGTTACACTGATTTTAAAATGCCACTCGTGAATAACAGATACACGTGTACGTGCGTACAACGACATTTGCCGCCTGCCAGGTTGTCTCCGCACACGTCGACTCGAGCTACGTTTTTTTTCCAACACCAATACAACTTGTCTGATATGAAGAGAATAAAAGGAGGAAAAAAAAATGTTTCGCGCTGTGTTTTAACGCACAGTCAGCAGTTATTTGACTGGCTCGACGCATTATTGATTTGCTCATTGTATAATAAATGTTTGGGTTACTGAGGAAATGGAAAATTATCGGTTCTTGGGTAATCGTGTGAGGTTTTTTATCCATTTGTTTCGCGTGAGTCATATCTCCGGACAATTAAGTCAGGTAGAAGAAGTGAAAATGTTGGCCATGGCTTTGAAAGTATTCGATTTTTACAATCTATTCAAAAAAAAAACTTAACATTTTGCACTCATGACATGTGATAAACGCGCAAGAATGTATTCTCTCCATTTTTTTTATCATTACGAAGCGGAGTATGAATAATCTGTTTGAAAATGTTGAAGACTCCGCGAAATAAAATTTCCAAAAATGCCCGAAAATCGCAGGAATGCAACTTCTTTCTACCCAGTGAATTTAAAAATTCCTCAAAACGACCTCAAAATTTTCCGTATGCGTATCCACGTATTTCGTACGATATATATCGCCTTATACATATTGGTTCTAGCTTTAGAAAGTCTCGAAAGGATCGTGATTTATATTACTGTCGCCTCTCAGTATTAGTACACACGTATATTCAACCGAGCGTCTCTCGTCCAATCTGCAACACTTCATTTCACAACACATGCACACACGCGTGAATAAAAAAAGCATTCCAATTTTTATTGACGTTTTTTTATTATTGTAATACGATTGCAAAACGAAGGACTCAAAATGCTAATGGTTATCCTCGCCTGCACTATTTTCCATTGATTAAAAATGAATGCTGTTCCTTGCGTAAATTCACCAGAATGAATTTGCAATAAATTAAAAACTCCGGGGTTATTTTTATCCCCTCGATCGACTGAAAATTGAATGAAAATGTCAGTTGATCGATTTTTAATTGAATTCGTATTCGGTAAAAATCGATAAGGTAATTGAATAATTCCCCTACGATGCCAAGGAAAATGATCGAGAGTACAAGTCTGGAATACCAAGTATAGGCATTAAAATACGTTATAGTCAACCACCCGTGGCAATGATCGTAGCATTCCGTAGTCAAGTGGGAAGTGTGTCAAAGAACGTTTGTGAGCGTTATAGACTCGTGTTTCCAAGCTGCGGCTCTCGTAACACCTTTTTCGAAAATCCCTCTCGATTCTAAAACCTATAAATACCCAACAAAAGGAGATACGAGAGGTGCGCATCCGAGAGACCAATCATTAGAGGATGAGGGAAATAAGAAAAAAAGGATATCCTAACGTTTCTTCACGGCGAGCTGAGTTAATCATCTACTCTCACACGTATTGCCGATCGACACTTCTTGCATGCCTCGTTTTAAATCTAAATATAAACCACCTGAACCTACTTAGACTCAATGAATCTACCCCAGCAGTTTTAAACTCATTAACGCCTCGGGACTGAACGGCAACAAGAGTTTCAATTTGTCTCTTTAATGGATCTTTCATTATTATTTCGTGTTATCGCGTGTCCTCGGGGCACAACCTGCGGGCCCCGATCGATCGCCGATCTGCTGGTCGATCGTATTCCACGGATCGTATTTCAATATCATAACGTAATGTGAGGAGAGGAAGTGATGGGAAATTGCTCGGCGGTAGAATAATCGATGAGTAATTATTTTTCGATTTAAACCGATGGCGTTGGCGTATCGGAGAGTTCACTCGGCGATTTTACTCCGATCCGGAGGTGTTGATGATGATGTTTCGGGCGTGTGTTGTCCGTCAAACATTGAGAATTATTCAGAGTGAATTTTATCGGTTTGTCATCACAGCCACAATTTTTTAAATCATTTAAAAAATTTTTTTGTTACTCACGTTTTTGCGGATGTGAAACGTCCGAATCAATGAATAAAATATATTTCCACCCCTCGGGTTACGGTCGTCCTCGTAAACAATAAAAAAATCACCTTTCGTTTCACAATTAAAGGATCAACGGCTGTTATTCAAACGCAGTGGGAATAATTAATTTGTCTCGGTTTGTCACGACGAATCACGGTACAAATAACGTCCGAACACTTCGGGGGTTCGGAGACAACTGAACAGTCCAACCGTCTTTGGATCGGTACTGTTTGCCCGTAAGTTTGTGCCACCAACGATATTCCTTCGGTTAGGAATAAGCTTTGCCAAGTGTACAACTCAAAGTCTACTATACTCCTCTTGGTTCTCCTATACTGTCAACTTCCCCCCCCCCCCCTGGGATTCTCTCTTTTTTTTCTGAAATTGTCTTTTTTTCCCCGCACGAATGGAGACACCGGAGAGCTTCGAGATTGTTGTATACACAATGACGAGGAGTGGGGGATTAACGACGCGTTTTAATGAGAAATGTAGGTTTTTTTTTCGCTGGAGGAATTGATTTTTGTGTTTGGGTAAACACGATTGACTGTCAAATGTTGGTAATTGAAATGGAGAACATGGAATTAGGAGGAGTATTTTAATTTAAGTCGGTTCGGAGCGATAACTGGGGTTAATGAGTGAGATTAGAGTCTTTGGTAATTGTGTGTTTAGCTCGGAAACTTGGGATTTTAGGAAGAAATGTGGTGTGAGGATTTTTTTTTGTTGTTTATGAAATTTCATATAGAAAAGGTTTAGAGAAATTCAGAAATATAGGTTTTTTTTTTGTTGGAGGAATTGATTTTTGTGTTTGGGTAAACAAGTTGGGCTGTCAAATTTTGGTGACTGAAAAGGAGAAGATGGAACTGGGAGGAGTATTTTAATTCATTACCAATTCGGAGCGAATAGTTAATGTCAGTGAATGAAATTAGATTTTTTGGTAATTGTGTATTTATTTTGGAATTTTGGGATTTTAGGAAGAAATATGAGGGTTTTTTGTAGGATATAAAGATATATAAATATTAACATAGCTTTTTCGGGGAAGGAATTGATTTTATATTTGACTAAACACGACCACTTTTGTGCGTCAGATTTCGGTAACGAAATGGAGAAGATAAAATTAGGAGAATTATTTTAATTCAGGTCAATTAGGAGCGACAGCTATTGTTAATTAATGAGATTAATTTTTTTCGTAATTGCGTATTTATGTCGGAAAATTGTGATTTTAGAGAAAATTGTGAGGATTTTTTTTGTAGTTTATGAAATTTTATACAGAAAGAATTTAAAGTAAGTCAGAAATTTTTTTTTTTCGTTGGACAAATCGATTGTATATTTGGGTTGACAGAATCACTTTCGTATATCAGATTTTGGTAATGAAATGGAGATGAAACTAAAAGAATCATTTTAATTCATGTGAATTAGGAGCGAATAACTAATGTCAATGAACGAGATTAAATTTTTTGGTAATGTGCATTTATCTCGGAAACTTATATTTTTATGTTAAAACGTAAGGTTTCTCTGAAGTCTATGAAATTTCCTACAGAAAAGGTTTAGACACAGTTTTTTTTTCGTTGGACGAATTAATTCTATATTTGGGTAAACACGATCACTTGTGCGTGTCACATTTTCGTAGATGAAATGGAACATGAAACAAGCAGAACTATTTTTATTTCAGGCCAGCTCAGACCGACAATCCAGAATTAATAAATGAAATTCAATTTTTGTGTTTAGCATTACGTAATTAATTGAGTCCGAAAGCAGAAAAATCTTCCACAGATTGTTTCCATATTTCACTCTAAGAAATAAAAAAGATAGATAATCAGAAGAAATACCTGAAGAAAACCGGAAAATCTTCCACGAGGCAATAACGCAACGCGAATAAAGTAAGTTTATCTTTCGATAATTGTGTATATCTCGAAAACGATTGGCATTAGGAGGAAAAGTTACACCTTTTCTTCATAGTCCATGAAATTTCCTACAAAAAACTTTATGACATTTCTTCTTAAAATGACCGTGTTATCCAATTAATCCCGAAGATACAAAAACTTTAAAAATTCAAGTTTTGACATTTCACATTTTCAATTAATTCATTCCGAGAGGCGAAAAATCCTTCGCTGATTGTTCCATCAATTCGTTCGAAGAAACGAGTCGCGAATGAAGAAGATAAATGATGAGAAGAAATACCTGAAGAAAATCGGAAAATCCTTCACAAGAAAAAAACACAACAAATAACTGCTTGAAATTGAAAAAAAATACGAGACGAATTCTGCCGCGCTCCGGAGTTCGTACGAGCCTGGATGCTGGCCAATCGTCAACTGACTTACACATTCGTTATACATGGGAGTTCCCTCCAGTTACCATTTCAACCTGTCGCTCATTTCAGAAACCATATTCATTTTTTTATTTATTTCCTTTCTACTCCTATGGAGGTCGGATCATCGTATCGGCCACGGGGTTCCGGTTTTCCGTGACCAAGGTCAATCCTCCAGCGCCCGGTCGTCCTTCTCGATGTGTTCGAGGTATTTCAATGTTTGTTCAGAAAAATAATAATTTTCAAATCAATAATATTTCTCTCAATCTCAAAACGATGATACGTTTTACCCCAGTAATTTTTCAATTCAATGGAATTAATTTTTCGTTTCATTTTGTTTTTGTGAAATTTTTTCGTGATTGAAAAAAAAGAGACGAGAAGTTCTGATTTTCAGTATTTTTAATTGAATTTCAGATGATTTCTCGCGGGAATATTTTGTTATTGAAATTTATTAACTCTTCTTTCCAGTGATATGTTCAAACTTCACAAAAACGAACGGGAAAACAAGTCGATTCAGAAGCGAATTCCTAATTTATTATCAAGTATTTTTGATACTAAATACGATTATCAAAAATATCAAATATTTTGAAAATTATCAAAAATATTAAATATTAAATATTTCAGGATTTAAAATATTTTTGATAATAGATTGGGAATTCGCTTCTGAATGGAATTTCCATGACGATGTATATTTATTATATATTTTGCATTAACACTTGTTACCCTCCCCTAAAAATTGGTTTCACAATAAATTTTTTCAACAGCAGATGGTGAAATCAACCTCATGATCAAACTCTATTGAGATGGCGTTGGGAAGAATATTTTAAATCCCAATTGAATTCATTTAAACAATTATTTTGTCGAGTTATGGTCACATACATCCGGAGATGGTCTAAAAATAATATATTCAAACTACTGCAACCGAAATTGCACAACATTTCGAATGCACAAGGTACATTTACTAATAATAAAAAGAAGCAACAAAAACGGCAGAATATCCCTCTTTAAAAAAAGAATGTAACGTTTTTTGTCAGCAATCTATTTCGCCACGCTTGACCTAGGATTATTTCCATTCTAAATTTGAATATCTTATATATAGGAAGAAAATATTGTTAAAAATATGCATCTACTTATATAGATTTTTCTAAATATTGCATTAAAAAAAATTATCTCTCTATATTCTAAAAATCCAAATCGAATTCTGGTGACGAAAATTTGGTACTCGAAATTAAATCTTCAAAATTAAGGATCAGAAAGGTTAAAATAAGGGTCATATGGGTCAGACTAATAGCTTCAGGCGCGTGCTGAGCGCGCATCCTTTCCCTAGTTGCAAAAAAAATCGTTCACTCCTAGAACTTCGTTCTTCCTCTCAATAAAAACGTTGAAATACCCGTCTGTTCACGTTTTCCATCGTGCGGAAAATTTGAGGGTCTCCAGAGGCGCCACGTCCGCTTGCGTAACCCGACAAATGAGGTGAGAATAAATAAATATGTGACGAGACTGCTCCAATTTGCCCACGTTTTGTCATCCAACTCGTGTATTCCCTTTGTTTATTAACTCTCCTGATTTTATATCTCCGTTAATTCAGTCTCAATCACTATTGGCCATTTCGAATGGTGAAAGTTATATGCACGCGGAAGAGCAGACGACATGTCAAGTGATGTGTAATTATTGGAATGTCGTCGCTCATACGTGTGTAATCTATTTCGATAAATGAACGCCTGTGAAGAGTAATTCATAACAATGCCCATATTTCTCTCTTTATTTATCTTGTCGTGATAATTATGCGCAAAAAGATATAACTATTTTTCAACTTTTCACTTCGAGTTTTAACTCGTAAGATATGCGTACGACTTAGTGAGGCCGTTCTCTCGTTTTTTATTCTCATCTCATTTGAATTTTCTTTTGTTTACACTTGTCTCTCATTTATTCATGATCATTGGGTGACTCAATCCCCGCATGCAATGTCGTTTTTCATTTTACGCGGGGAATACATTCAGGGTGATTATCGTGAATGTCATTGATCCGGAAATTTCTCGGGGTTTTCAAATGTATTTGCGACATTCATTAGAAAATTTTGCGCCGGTTGTTGTCTCCTTTGACGAGATATTATTAAACACGTGAATGAACTGGGTAAAACTCTATGTAAGGGAACTCTGTACAATTATGACTATAATATTTTTGTTCGCCCTTAGGAGATCTCTGCTTCTCAGGGTATCATGAAACGATATTAAATTAGTTTAGTCATCGTTCTTTCGTTAAAATTTGATTCAATGCATAAATACTGAAATGAAATCAAAACGAAATTTTAATTTCGTCTAGATTTGATTTTCTTTTTCCATCTGTTAGCTAATTTATTGTAAATCTAAAATAGGACCATTCAAAATTGCTATTCTTCAAATGAAATGAAAATTCATGAATTGAAAAAAACCGTGACATTTTTTAAAAAATTTTGTGAGAGAAATGCTGACGCAGTTGGAGCCTCGGAGGGCCTGTGCCTGTTGTTGTCTCATTTGCCCAGATATTTATGGGCCTTGAGAGCTGTCGTTTGTATCTACGACGTCAAGGGATCAGTGAAAAGAGTTTGGGTCCGTAGATATATAATTACAATAGCCATGGTTTTTTCGTTAAAATTCCTGTCCTTCGCTTTTGACCCTAGTTTATCGGAAAATTCAGCGATTATGTCAATATTTAGACATTAAAGGTTTAAATATAAAAAAATCATGAAATAAAAATTCACGAAGTAAAAAAAATTGAAGTGAATATGCATGAAATGAATGGATCCGTAACATTTTGAGAAAATTTTTAAACGATAGGAGAAAATGAGAGAAATTATGACGCAATCGGAGGGCCCGTGCCGGTATTTGCCTCCTTTCTCGGGATATTTACGGGCCCTAACCGCGGTAATTGGGGATGCCTCGTACCTTTGACGTCAGGGGATCGGTGAAGAGAGTTTGGGGGCCTAGGATCAACTACGAATCCATTAGCCGAACCGGTTTTCGCGTTACCAGCGGCAGCTACCGACCTGCGTGTGACGCTTTTCAAATGTCCGTTTAAAAGGAAACATTGTCGTCGGTATCTCTACCATCAGAAGACGAAGAATGTTTTCACGGTTAAATTTGAGAAATGCGGAGATAATTTGCGCATTGGGCAAAAGATTAGGTTTTTTGTAATTCCGTTTTCCTAAATAAATCATGGAAACCGTTCAAACTTTTGAAAATCTCAGTTTTTCTTCCTGAAATGAATTTCTAGAGTAACTTTGAATATGGATTGATTTTTTTACCATTTGGAAAAAATAATATTCGGAGGAGAAAATTATTAATAAATTATTCATCAAAAACGGTTCGATTTCTGAAAAATAGAAATTTTTCGATGACTTTGTGAATCTCTTCCAAACAAACTTTCTAATTTTTTTACGTATTTGAAAAATTCGGAATATTTTTGGATTCAATGGGGCTCCAATGCAAGCCCTGATATTTATCTACAAATATTGGAAAGAATTTTTACGAAAAACAATGGTTGAACTACTTGGATATCCTTGGGATACTCAAGTCCCTTCAAAAATTGAGTTTTTTTCATTCGACAGATACGAAAGTTTAAGGAACAACTCGAATTTCATTGAGTGCTAAATTCCCTTGAATTTTCAAGAATTTTCAAGAAGGAATTCCGGAATTCAAGGGTAGATTTCTCCGAATTTCCCTGATTTTTCATTCATTTTCCTGGAATAATTCAACTGAAATTTACAGTTCTCATGAATTTTCCAATAAAATTATCAATTTTCAATCAGAAAATTCCTTGAAATTCCTTGGACATGTTAGTTATTATGAATTTCCACGAGCCTCACCGGAAAATTCAGTGGAAAATTTTCAGCAGTGCTGTTCCCCTCCTGAACGAAAAAAAACGTCGCAATTCACTAAATTTTTACCGCCTGAAATAAAAACTTCATTTATCTTCATTGCGTAAATTTTAACGTTGGGTCCTTAAAAAATCGATAGCACTGAAAAAAGGAATTCAGGCCTTTTGTTGAGGGGACACTTTGAAAAATAATAAATCCTGTAACGCCTGGGAAATTTCAGGAATCGGACGGTTCCATTGGAGTGGAAATTTTATGGCCTCCGAATCTGGCAGATATCCAGACGCCTGATGTCGTATGTCGAGGTGTCTTCAATAAACAATGAGACATGTGATCAGGTACTCGAGGAAAGTTCGAGACTGTAAGTTGACGATTAACCAATACGATCAGAAAGTCGTCTAGGTATTACAAGGCACGTACCAAATTGAGTGACAATGGGGCATTGTGCATTGTAATTTCATTAACTGCAGTTTTAACCATTTTTATTTAAAAATCAATTTGTTGGGAATATTCACGTAGAATTTTGACAATTCTATTTTTCTTCCCTTTTCAAAAGAAAAAACAAACAAAAGATTTGGAAAAGTAGAGACGAGGATTTCCCATAGAAAATTTTGCAAAAGAATACGTTTAATAGGAATTTAATTCTACTGATTTTGCTTTTTTATTTTAATGGAAAAAATAGACGTTCAATAGTTCAATAGAAATCCAATAGAATTTTTCAGGGAATTCGCTGGGTTTTTTTTCGCACGTGTTTCCAGAAAAATTGCGTTTATTTCAAGTGTTCGAGCTGCTGGTCAAATTTATCTCTAGTATTATCTCCCTAAAATGAGATAAACATAATTATGTGAATTAATTGACTCAATAAAAGTCCGCATTATCTTAATTTCTGCAAGTAAAAGAAAATTTGTTCTGCAGTTATCTCCGGAGAATAATAATTTTGCCTAATAAAAAAATTAAATCATTTAATGTCACTGTTTACGATTGTTTAATTATCTCGATACCGGGGACATCGCCATCACGATGACAGCCAGTTTAATTCCCCCCGACGTCATTGTCAAACAAATCGTAAAAACATTCGTTGTCAACTACCAGTTAATGTGGCGAAAAAACCGCACGTGCTGCTACCATTTTACAATTATCAGTCAACAGGCAAGAAATTGCATGAATTGAATTGACCGTCTGTCGGGCAAACCCTTCTATTCTTCGAGGAACTTAATTTAGTCATTGGATAAAAAGTAACTGGAGATTGGGAGTCCCTCATTGAATCGAAGGACAGATCTCATTTCGTTGAAAACGAGAAGTTGAGTCATTAAAAAATTACAGGCCTCAGGAGGATCTAGATTTCGGTCTCATTCGACACTAGATTAGTGAAAATTTTGCGATTATTTTATTATTTATAGATTTAAGGTATGAATTTAATTTTTTAGTTTGATGCGTTAGAAAATATTTTGGAAATGAGAAATCAAAATTCATGAAATAATTGAAGAATGGACATCTTTTAAAATAACGACCCAATTCAGCGTCATTAAATTTTTTTTTCGTTGTTTATAAATAAATAATGGAAATTATTTAAGCTTTGGTCTTTTGTGCCAATTGTTCTGAAGATTATGCAGCTGAAAAAAATGCGTAAAAGACTAAAAAATAGAAAAATAAAAATAATTGGTATGTCTTTCGCGCTTTGCTACTGAACTATTCCTCCACTATCGAAGAAAATTTAATATTTTCCTCCAGTTCACTGATAAAGCCCGTTGAAACAGGTGCCCGTTGATTTCCGTCCGCCGCCGATGTCTTAATCATCCGCACATCCAAGAATTTCCAAGTGACTTCCAATGTTTGCTCTCTCAACCACAACTCAAATATTGTTGTACAACCAGACGGTCTCGTAGTGCCCTGCCTCCATTACGGGGGGGCTTGAGTACCTCGAGGAAACCCCATTGTGCCATCCGACGAGATTAGACCCAAAAGCCCACCACTCCAGCTCCCTGATAATCACGCCCAGGTAATCGACCCATATGTCCCTGAACCGAATATTTCCCGAGTAAAGGAACTCGGTCGGGGCCAGACTCAAGCCCATAAAGATCATATTTATTGCTCTGAGATTAGTCTCACAATGTAGAATACTCAAAGTGCCGGACAATAGCCTGAAATTTCCTCAAATGAGTCACATGGATTATTTCGCACTATCGGCGAGTGAAGACAATTAAAGGGACCGGAGGAACTGGTTCAAACTCGAATGCTAATTGAATGCAATTAAAGCACTTCGCCAGGGACTGTTTCCTTAATGCCAATGAACTTGGATTTTTCCGGTATGATCTGGTTGGGACAGTAGAAAGTAGAATTCAATTTTTTTAGGCCAAAATAAAGTTTCACATCACTGACTACTGGGAGACAAACAAAGAAGGGCATGAGAGAAGTCAGAAGCTGAATAGCAGAAGAATGATGCCATATGTGTACAGAATAATTTAATAGTAAATTATGGAATTTTGTGTGGGTTTTTAATCTTAATTTAAAAGTTGTATCAGGATTTTTTTGTAGAATCCTTGGGCCTCATTTTCCTATTTTCTTTGATTTTATAACGAGAATGTTGGGAAAATACTCCCGAGAATTTTCTGCAGAAAAAATCTCAAGAGAATAATTCATACAGAAAAATGAAGATCTGTTTCTTCTCAATTTTTAGTAGAGAATTTCAATACATTTTGATTTCACTATTAAAATCACAATCTATTAATTTTCTTGGCTGTTTAATAGAATAATTAATAGATTTCGGGTTTTATATTGAGGAACCAATGTAAGTTTAATAGAATTCCCAATCATTCCTTTCGTCTGTGTAAATAGGTCTGATATAACTAGACAAACTAAAGAGATCCTTTGCTCTCTAAATCAATCAGAACACATCAGTAATCTCGAAGGCACTATCTCCCTGATTTCTTTTTACCCCGATTACGGTGGCAATGATGAAAACATTAGGTACACAATTATTGTTCTCTTGTAGCTGGGAGCAATACCGAGCTCTATTTGCATATGCGTTTGCCTCAAGCGTCATGATTTATTGCTAGTAAAGTAACTCATCCCCACTGCTTATGGCTTTCTTCGAGTGACGCCAAACAAGCGTCGAAAATCCTAATGAGATAAGGAGACACCATAACACATTCTGCCTCAACCTTCGTCACTGCGTCATTCACGCACTCATTATTTTACCTGAATTATCGCTGAGAATATCTGTGAATTCATTAATAAATGATGCATTAATCAATTTGCGGAGGGCAATGATGATGGATTGTGGTTTTGAATTGAAGGAGACGGAGAAAATGACGGTAATGTTTAATGAGGAAATTTATTTCTGAATTTTTAGGTAAACGTACGGGAAATTCAACTTTGGGCTCTGAATTTTCAGATTTTTATCCGTTTTTGGAGAATATGAAGTTTTGTTGTGATTTCATGATGTGATGTTACTATTTTGGGAACCGAAATTAATATTTAAAGTCTCAAGTTCTGATTTCTCTAGGGAATTTGACGGAATGCTGCAGAACATTACTCAAAGAAAAAAATTGCGAGAGCATCTGTAGAAATTTTACCCCACCGAATTTACTAAAAATATTATTCTCCGTCCCAGAAAAATATCCACAAATATGTGAAAGATTACACAATATTGCGCAATTATTCACGTTTATGGGAGAATTTTTGATTGAATGAATGATAAATTTTATCAAGTTCAGCCAAAGCTTTCATTATTAATAAAATAAAAAAAATACGCGTCTGATATTTTTTTCGAATCCTCATACTAGATGAGACAAAAATTGTGTAAAAAATAACGAAGAAAAATCACACACATGTTGATACGATCGAGGTACCCATCGTTGACACCCCATTATCCCCAGAATTTACAACACATTCAGAAATGGATTTTTCCACTCATCAATGCCTCTCCCAGGTGTTTAAATCTCCGTAAATCATCGCCCCAGCAGTTCCATTTGTCAAGCATCGCCATGCGTTAGCATATTCTCGTTAACTGCAAACAAATTTCAGCGGAAATCTTGTAAACTGTTAAGATTCATGGTAAAGCGTGGGTTGACATAAATTACTGACCCGTCAATAATTTGGATAAACACGCTATCCAGTGAGCCCCAATTATCCACTTGTCTCGGAAATATTTCCACGTAGAGAAAAGAAAAAAACCATAACGAATTACTGCATGGAAATTTGTATGCAAAATCAAGAAACAGAATGGAAACAACGGATTAATTTGCCCCTTTGAGACGTATTTTTTGTAAATAAATAGAATAATTTGGGATTTTTATATTTTATGTAGATAAAAAATGGATAGATTTTTATAGAAATAAATTGGATTTTTATCACTTGCGCGGAAAGTGAAATTTTACACACGCTCCGTGTGCGCTAAATGCCACTGTCCACATTGTGATGAAACAATAGGGTTCGACACTCGTGGGAAAAGTGTTATTTGACGCTTAGAACGGTACCACTCGCCTTAGGCGAGCACTAGACACCTCCCGCGAGTGAAAAAACGCTTTTACGCACTCGTATCAAAATATACCATTTTCATCTCGTTTCAAAATTTTTCTGGCCAATAGTATATGCATAGATTTTTTTTTTCTTAAAGGCGTAAGATAGAAAAAGATCTTAATGATAGTATATTATAATAATATAATAACATTATTATGGTATATCCTATTCTAAAAAGAACATACGCCGTAAGCTGTAGCGTAACGCTCATTCCTCGAATTTCATTGGTCGAACATTCGGATCCGCCCGCACGTGTTCGACTTCGGTCGGCTTTCGGTTTTCGTGGCACGATTTGTCTTTAACACGCGCGCTCAGGCGCGCGATCGATCTTGTGGAAAAAGTGAAAACTGAAAAAAATTTTTTTTCACCGGGGGCCAAAGTGTCAGATTTTTTATTTTTTCAGGGGGAAAGTCGACTTTCGCCAAAATCGAATTTTTGAGCCGGGTGAACGTTGATTCTAACTATTTAAGCGACGGGCTATTCAGAACTCCCAAAAGTATGTGGAAAAAGTGAAAACAGAAAAAGTTTTTTTTTTCAGATTTTCAAAGGGTCAGATTTTCCGTTTTTCCAGGGGGAAAGTCGACTTTCGCCAAAACCGAATTTTTGAGCCGGGTGAACGTTGATTCTAACCATTTAAGCGACGGGCTATTCAGAACTCTCAAAAGTATGTGGAAAAAGTGAAAACTGAAAAAAAAAATTTTCACCGGGGGCCAAAGTGTCAGATCTTGGATTTTTACAGGGGGAAAGTCGACTTTCGCCAAAATCAAATTTTTGAGCCGGGTGAACGTTGATTCTAACTATTTAAGCGACGGGCTATTCAGAACTCTCAAAAGTATATGGAAAAAGTAAAAACTGAAAAAGTTTTTTTTTTCAGATTTTCAAAGGGTCAGATTTTCCGTTTTTCCAGGGGGAAAGTCGACTTTCACCAAAATCGACTTTTTGAGCCGGGTGAACGTTGGTTCCAACTATTTAGGCGACGGGCTATTCAGAACTCTCAAAAGTATATGGAAAAAGTGAAAACTGAAAAAGTTTTTTTTTTCAGATTTTTAAAGGTTCAGATTTTTCGTTTTTCCAGGGAGAAAGTGGACTTTTGCCAAAATCAAATTTTTTAGCCGGGTGAACGTTGATTCCAACTATTTAAGCGACGGGCTATTCAGAACCCTCAAAAGTATCCTATTCTAAAAAGAACATTCGCCGTAAGCTGTAGCTTAACGCTCATTCCTCGAATTTCATTGGTCGAACATTCGGATCCGCCCGCACGTGTTCGACTTCGGTCGGCTTTCGGTTTTCGTGTCACGATTTGTCTTTAACACGCGCGCTCAAGCGCGCGATCGTTCTGGTTGTAATATAATAGTATATATAGTGTAAGAATAGTATAGTGTGTCCATAAAAATTTCACTTTACGCAAAAGTGATGAAACGACGATTTTCAAGCAAAAATAAACTTTAAATATTCGTACGTCTACCACACTTTGGCGAAATAAATTTTTAAAGAGAGGACTGGACACTGACTAGTGTAACCCGGACCATCGGCTATTTCTATCACTGAAATTCGGTGATACACTGAGAAAAAAATTGAATTTTCCAATCAAATGTTTCTGACAAGCATTTATAGGGAGATTTTGTATAAAAATTTCGGGCATTTGTTTGTCTAGTATATTTTCTTCTAGTGACATCACTATAATTTATCGGCAAAATCACTGAATTCCAGAATTCTGTACGCGTCGAATTTCCCAACTGTGAATTCCTAAATTTAGGGACGGATTGCTGAAGATCAGCGGCATGTCCTTGAAAATCAAAAACTTTTATTGCTCTGGGCACGAGGGAGCGATTCGTCTGACCTCGGGTAGAAGGAAAAAACAACGAATCGGATGAATAATGTTGAAAAGAATACACGGTTTGTAGACTTCTTGGTTTAATGTACGTGTACCTGCTGCGGCTGACGGATAACTGGGCAATTAAGATAAGAGCGTGAGACTGATTCACGCCTTGAGGAAATGCGATTTGATCTGGATGCTTTTCATAATCCTAAAACGTATAATAGAATTGAAAAAATAGAGGAGAATGGGCAAAACCGTTCGTCATGCTATTCATCGAGACACTGGGACGATGGAATTAAATTAGTTAATGAATTGAAGCGGAAGTGGAGATGAATATTCTTGTGCAATTGTGGAAGTACCCTCGTACTTGCAAATGCCACCGGAACAAGTCACTTTGTTTCACTCGGTTTTTCCGTCGTTTTTTTTCGATGTTCCACCATTTTTTGAGACTTTTCGGTATCTGATGCACGAAAATAGGAAATTGTCTTGTGTCACACATCCGGGTGGGAGAGGATTAATACGTCAATGTGCCTGGAAAATTTCTGGTTTAGCAGCGAAAAAGATGAGTCCCTTGTTTGCTCGCTCCCCGCTTTTGAGAGGAAAACAATTCCGCGAGTAACTGCTTCTAGAAAGTTCTTGAAAATTCTGGGTTTGATCTAGTCATTCATTGACGCTGGTAACAATTGTTGACAATGCACTTGCGACCTGGTTATACATTAATTAATTGATGCAATAATCAATTTGTGGATGTGAACTGCGGTTCCACGACGTTATTGCACTATTTTGTGAACAGAATTGAATATTGTTGGCCTCTAGTTCTTATTCTTCCAGATAATTTAACACAATTTGATCCCAGTTTCACGAAATTGTGAGAAAATATTTGTTTTTCTGAAAAATTAGCAGGAAATGTCACCGGAAGAAAATATTCTGGAAAATTCCTGAAAGATCAGTGTTTAATCTAGTCATTCATCGCGGCTCTATTTGCCGGAGCAATTGACGTGGTTCGAGATCTCCTTAGATTAGTAAACAATTCCACTACATTCACGTTCCAAAAATTCTACTTGAATTATGGTTCAGACTATTTATCAATCCATTGATCGATTTGTGATTGCAACAATGATGTTGCGAATGTTTGCCTCAATTTTTAAATTAAAGATCCTTAAAATTCACACCGAGTTTTTGAACTTGTAAATTTCCACTGAAAATTATCAACAAATCGATCGATAAATTGAGAATCCGACATTTCTCTGTCCCCATGTCACGTTTTTATGAACCCAATTGCATATTTTTGGCCTCAAATTTTCATTTTCCTGAATAAATCAACAGAACTTGTCTGCATTTTCGAGAAATAATGGGGAACAAAGTATTTTCCTGAAGAAATTAGCAGTGATATTCAATCATTAATCGCCAAAAAATTGAATCTGCACTGGGAAGAAAAAAATACGATTGCTAAGGAATCATTTTCTTGGGAGAAAATTTATTTTTTAGGATTCCTCGAGGCTTGTCATTCCCAGGTAGACCATGTCGATCTCCAAATATTACAATTATGTTAAATTATTAACAAACATTAAATGAACACTCTTCATTATGTTTCTATTTTTTTCAAATTTGAGATTTCCTTACGTAAAATAATAATAATAAAGAATACAAAATAATTTTAAATAAATAATTCTAAATGCTAATAATTGTCAGTGGAGTTCATTGATAATTCGAATTCTCCCAAGCGGATAATCCCTTGGAAAAAGTAATGATTTTTCTCAGTGTGCAAAATACCTGATAAATTTATATTCAATCTATTTATATTCATTCGTTGGTGCATTCGCCCCAACACTTGACACTGTTCGATCCCCTTTCATTAGTTAACAATTCCAACGGACATTTTTTAATCACTTCATATGTTATTCCCACCGGCGCTTCTCTTCACCACCGACGCCTTCGTGCGCCTGCATACGCGATAGCCACGGCGAATACTCAAGGGTAAAGAGATACATCGATGGATACTAAAGCGGTGGGTTAAGGTCTCTCGCGGATCGTAAACCCATATACGCACTTGACCGATTATTTCGCACATCTAGGAGTTGACAAACAATGCTCCACGGAACTGTGATATATTTCCAATTTTTCATTTGCGCAATGAGATAGTGGATACGCTGCTGGCGTTCATAAAAGGTCTTTCGGAATTTCGTAAATTGAATGATCTGTTACATCGGAGGGTTTATATAATGACGAGAGGAAATATTAAGACCCGTGTGAAATTAGAAATATTGTGGATAATAATGTGAAGCAAATGCGCAGTTACTTCTTACAAAAATAGAAACAATATCGATTATCACCTCAGAGTTATCATTTTTTATGCTCTGCTGAAATAGATTTATGGGTACTGCACAACAATTTTTGTAAACACATTCTGCAGGAAAGTGGCTCAACTCAATAAAGGCAAGTTAAAGTTTTAAATGGTTTAATTCAATGTTTTCAAGGTTTTCGGTAATTCGGGAGAAATTGTTGAGAAACGTTTTTTTAGGATTTATTTAATTTAAGTAAATTATGCAATTCCCCATAAAAAGCGTCTCCTCGTATCAAAACATTTGATGAAAAAAAAACTTTATTAAAATTCTATAAGAATTGTACGAGATTGAAAAATTTAAATCTCTAAATTAAAGATTTAAAAATTAAATTTTAACCTTCGAAATCCGAATTACGAAATCTAAAAAGAAGTTCTACTTTTCAAACACACTTTTCCAAATGATCCGGACACATTAGTCTCAGCAGTTTTGTTCGACATACGAAATCGATTAATCTTATCTGAATCAACTAGAACGAAATAGCGATATTTTGCGTCTAATGTCCTCCAAGTACATCAGAAATTTCCATCCACCTAATTCCCCTCGAAAACACATCGATCACGACTTGTGCACACGTATCGTCCCGCGAATATTGAGCCAAGTCATATAAAGTATTTGCCACTCGTATAAATCATTACGCAATATCGATCCGTGTCCTTTGTAAAAATCCAAACGACATGAAAAAAAAATGGGGAAAAAAGCGACGCAGAGTGCGTTGTACCGGTCCCAACGCTGAAGAAGCAACCATGGCCTACTTGGGGGCCCCGAGGAATCGCGGCAAAATCACTGTTTCCCCTTACCCACAGTCATCACACTCATCGATTCACCCATTATATCATCGAACCGTTAAATAATTCAGACTGAGCACTCCGAAATTCCCATCACCAATTCAACGATTCAATTCCCACAAATGAATCGAACTGTTTATCCTTATTTTTCCGTCTCGATGATGACTCGTTGCGTTAATATTTATACGTCACATATTAAATATTTAACGACCACCCGAAAAACTCAGCGCGAAGACAATATTCACCTTGAAATAACGTAACCTTGGGGATTAATAAGCCCAGGGAATTTCCAAAATTGAAGTTAAATTTTGTTTCTTATTGCACACGCGTCCTTCGAATTAAATTCCTATGGAAATTCAATAAACTACAGGTGATTATTTTAGGTCTTCCTATTGTTGCTCTTGAATTATCAATGTCCTCTGACCAAGTGATAAATTTTAAGTAAATTTGAGTCAATTGTTAATATTACTCGCCAATTTTTTCATTATTAAATTAATCATCAAATAAATATTCAAATTGCGAATTATTTTATCAATCAATAATTGAGTTCGGAAGATTGACGATTATTTGGCTAATCCCAAAATCCCTTTTAGGAGATTGAGAAATATTTATTCAATAGTCAATTAATAATTCCATATGGTCAATTCTTTAATTCATCGTCAATTGAGAATTTAAATTATCAATTGTTTATCAATTAATTTTAAAATTTCAATGTCCATCAGTCAATTCTTAATTTATTCAAGTGACATCGGTTGATTTTACAAATAAAATCACCCGATTTCAATCAAAATTTGGATTTAATATTCAAGATTTGTGTAAATTAACAAAAAATGTTGATTTGAATAGAAATCGATAAAACAAGGGGGATTTCAATTCAAACTAGTTCGACTAAAATGGGGGCAGCACGGGCCAGAAATCGGAAGTGAACGAGAGGAAAACCCGCGCCTGCGCGATACGGACAGAGCCATTGCCCTGTGTCTCTCGATTGGTATCTCATTTTCGATTGCCGAAAACAGGGAGCAATAAATTGCTAAAATGTCGGCGTGGAGACAAGCTGGATTAAAGTACGTAATTATTTATTGACTCATCATGTTTGATTGTGAAAGAAGAATTAATTATTTTATCAGAGTAATTGTGGTTTGAAAAATTATGTAACCTATGATTATTTACCATTGTTTCAATCAATTTTAAAGGGCTATATTCAGTTTTTGATGGTTTTGGGGGTCTTTTGTGTTTAGTTACATCAATTACTCGCAAATTGCTGCGAAACTCGTTCGCCAGGCACTCAAGGCTGAGTTTCGGGCTGCTGCTGCCAAGCGAGAGGAGTCTAGTGTTAAGTTCACTTCATGGAAGGATGGAAAGCCTATCAGTAAGTTGGATAATGTATTTTGATGGTTAATTGGGGAAATTCAGGGGGGAAGTGATAAAAGGTGACGAACTAGAAGATATAAATTCGACAATTCTTGTTGAATATTGAACAAAACAAAAATGTTACTTTCAACTCTCACTTCATACAAAGTCGAGACAATTGAACGCTTAAACAATTGACAAAAATGTTGAATTAAAATCTTATCATTTCTCTAGAAATTGAAAAATGTAACACAATAGAAGAAGTTAATTCGTCAATTCTTAGTGATAACTTGAATATAAAGTTGTAAAACGTAAAAAGTCGATTCAGTAAATTTTAATTCTCTTTAAATATTGATTCATCTCGATGATGAGGAATTCTGAGAGGGAAAGTTAAGGAACATCTCTTGCTGAATATTTTCATCAGCAAAAAAAGGTTTCCATTTTATTTGAAATTTTTTATTGTGTTTTACAATAAAGTTGTAAAACACAACAGAACAAGTCCATTTTCTAATTCTTGTTGAATACCAAATTATCTCGATAATGAGTGATTCTAGTCTAGGGAAAACATTACAAGATATTTCTTGACATTTCCTCCCAAAATCCCTATTTTCAGATAAACCGACAATTAACAAAAATGTTAAATTCAATTTCCCTCATTTTGCCGGTAGATATTACGTTTATAAATGGTAAAAACCCTCGATAAGCTGAAAATTATAGAAGAAACATAGAGTTACTCCTCTCATTTTATTGGACCACCAGCCTTACAAAATGATTCAAATAATTTTCTTAAATAATTTTAATGTATTATCCTCACTACTCTAATTATTTACAGCTGAGAGATCTTAACGATATCGATCGATGATTGTAAGTCAAAGAGTCCCAGATTTGCACTCTGAAACGTAATCCCATCCCTACAACTCCGATAATAATCCTAACTCCCCAGTCTTGAGAGTGTTCAACTAATAATAACCACCAAATAACTCTAATAACGATTTTCATCAGAGTGAAGTTCGAAAATTAACAAAACGTTTAAGAATGTGTGATTATCATATCTGTACCAAAGTAAATATTTTCTTACGCGAAATGATCGTATGTTTCAGAGGCCACATAATCTAACACCACCCACAGATCGTAGAATTACTCTCCATCAAGAACACCATGAAAATTCAATCTTTAAATCGTCATCTCACGACAGGACAATGGGCTTTGCAGTGAACTGTAATGATAAGAAATATCTTTGAAGTCATGTAAAAATAATTGTTATCAATAAAGTGAATTAGCAAAAGTCAAACTCACTTATGAATTCTGAAACAAGATCATTATCACTGTCTCCCCTCATTGTCCCAGTGATTTCCTCGTTCTCAACCATTGGAAGAAATAGTTGTACGAATTCCAGGCTGTATGGAGGGGCTATTGCCTCGAGTACTTCAGTAACAAAATATCTGCAAGTGACAAACGACAAAGAAAAATAAGAAAATTAAAGAATGCCATAAATTTTTTCGTGAATATTTTTAGAGTGATTGTATCGAAAAATATCAAAGGATATTCCTGGGGAGGAGTAGCTCATCTTCAATAAAAAATATCAGACCTCTCCATAAGTTCCCCGACATTCCTCTTTAAAGAAAATATTTCCTAGAATGAAGCTTGAGACGTACCTGATCAAAGAAATATCAGTGTCTCCCCTCTGCCAGCACTGTTTAATATAACAAACAACCGGAACAACGCATCCTCGACTCAGCAGATTAACCATCCTATCAATCAACATCTTCTTCATCTCCAGCTGGACGAGGATCTCCAGCTCATCCTGTTTGCTCTCAAAAAGTTGCACCAGTAACTGCAGAACTTTGGGATGCAGCAAATTGTGACAAGCAACGACTTCGTCCAGCAGTGCCAGATGAATAGGGCAATGTTCAGTGCTGAGTTTGAAGTACGAGGGTTCAGTGACAGTGCACTCAACCCACCTGATGATCCCCACAGACACCACTGGGAACCGAATGGACTGGTAAAGTGTATTAAGTTCAGCCACCAACTCAGTGGATCCCTTATTGACATTGCAGATGTTGTGGACCTTCTCGATGGCTTGAATAGTCGTCTTCAATTCGTCTTTATTCACTTTCCTAGTGTTTCCCTTTCTGGGGAGGGTTTCACAGACACTCGCAGCATAAGCCAGGAGATAAATATACTTGGACTTGTGCTCGGGGTTGAGTTTAACCCCGGACTTGAAGAGAGAATCCACGAGGAGCTCCAGGAACTGGGGATTTCTCACTAGTTCTATTGGTGGTGGCTCTGTCGAGGAATAATGTCTGAAGAGGACAGTGATGTCAGCTGGATTCAGGGTATTTCTCGACAACATTGATGCCAGGGCCAGGCAGGCAGCTGGGCTGCTAGCAGCTCCATTCAGAGCCATTGTGATTGGTGTTACGTCGTGTCTGTTCTGCTGGGCACATTTTGTTATCTCTTGGGAGAGTCTCTTCATCATGAATCCACCTCTCGTCTCCTGCGCCAGTATTTGCAGTAACACCTGACTGTACACGTAAGTGTGCTGTCCATGGCACACCATCTTCGCGCATTCCTTTATACTCGTCTGCCAGTCCTCAGTGTTCTGGAGAAATCCAGCGATTGCAGTCTTCAGTACTCGAGAGAAAACCTCGATTTGCTGGGCTGCTGTCGAAATGCTGGTGATCTCACCCTGGAATCCAGCGTCTGAGATTAGTTTTATGGTGAAGTTCAGCATGAGGCAGTCTGGGTACTCCTCGGCCAGGCGGTAGATCAGGGAACGCCAGGTTGGGTGCTGAATCATCTCGGTCAGCCAGGCTGGGGTTTCTCCCTCCTCCGTGAAGATCTTGTCGGCTTTCTTCGGGTCGAACGTCTTCAGGATCATGTCTTTCAGGTTGTTCTCCACCATTGCTTGGACATCTGTCACTTTGACGCCTGCCAGGATCAGCCATTCTGCGAGGAGGTTCGCCATCTGGGCGCAGGCTGTGTAGTTCTTCGAGAGGAGCTCGATTACCGTCTCTGGGTTGCCGCCTGCTTGGAAATATCTGGGGAGAAAACGCTTGTTTTGGAAAATACGCAAAATAAAATCTTTTTTCGATGGATTGGGTCATTTGCAGGGATATCCAAGTACTTCGGCTGTTTTTTCAGTGAAATGGTTTTCTAGTTTTGACCCTAAATTTCCAAACATTTTAGAATGATTTTATTATTTAAACTTTGCAGGTCTGAATTTGAATCGCGATATTGAACCGTTAGAAAAAATTAGAAAGTTTACTTTTAGAGGAAGATTGATGGAATAATTGAAAAATTACAATTTCAAAAAATTACGCGCAGTTTCTCTAAATAATTTATAAACAGTCAATTTTCCAACATGAAAATCATTCGCTCCGAATCGTAACAAATTTATTAATGTTCAGAATTTTACTGGAAATTGCTTTCATGACTATAAAAAATGAGATTTGCGAAAGTTTAAACAATTTAAATTATTTATTTATAAACAACAAATTTTTTTAAAAATAATAACTCCGTGCAAAATATAATTTAAATCAAATACTCCAGAAATTAAATGATTTGTCAGTACCAGAACATATGCAAATTTCATATAAATGAGTCGTTAAAAATTTCAGGATTATTTACTTGACATTCTAAGAGTAACTTTGACAATGTCAACCACGAAGAGCACAACTGTGATTAAGGAATTTCTATTCAAAAGCCCGAAAACAATGAGAGGCCCAAAAAAAATTATTTTGATTCAGAAGGGTCCATATGCTTGAATAGAATTAATGTTTTCATGGGTCTCTAATTTACATTCTCTACCTTTTGAGCTGAGTGAAGATCCCCGGCTCCATGATGTAGTCCGGTGTTTTGAACTTCTCCAGACACTGATTGAGCACTTCCTGGGGATTGTCCAGAGGATCGTCACCCCCTGGATCGTCCCCACGCCCCATATCATCGCCCCAGCCCCCCCTCTCCTCATCATACTCCGGCTCCATCTCACCCCTATCAATTTCCTACCAATAAATGTTTATAAACAACAACAACTCGTGGTAAAAACTCTAGATCCAAGACATCCAAGCACAAGTGGCTTCAACAGTTGTAAACATAACCCCACAGACTCGTCTTCTTGCCTCTCTCACTCCCCAAAAACCGTCCAACAGTCCGAATTCCGATGGAGCTCCCTTCCCCAGCGTTAAATTATTCCCCTACAAACTGTCCTATCGATGAATATTCACAAAACAACACAACTGCTCGTGATTAGGGCACTAGGTCCACATCCAGGCACAAGTGGCTTCAACAGTTGTAAACATAACCCCACAACCTCGTCTTCTAGCCTCACCACTCCATAAAAACCGCCCAAACAGTCCGAATTCCGATGGAACTCCCCTCCGAAGCGTTAAACACTTCACCACATCAACTCCCCCATAAAAATATCACCTTGAAACCATCGAATGTCCTCGAGTGAAGTTGAAGCCGCCCATGAAGCGCGATTTTTATGAACAATCCTCAGAGATGTCTCTACAATCCCCACAACACTTCCAGGTAGATACGCCAGAATTCTACTGAATCCACCCCCCGAATATCGCCACCATCTTCTCCATTCTTTATCCGAACATGACCCGAACACTTCCGTACATTACCGAATGACGTTTTCGCAAAATAAATTCCGCCGTCGAACATCAAAACTTGTACAGTTGGATTGAGCTTGTCATGTGTTCGGCGGGCTAGAACGATTGACAAGTTGATCCTCGGTAAAAATTAATTTTACGGCCCCCTCCAGTCTCCGCGAAACTGAGGAAAACACCGCGGTTCGTGCCCGTCACACACGCACGCAACCGGAGTGAGAGGATCCTGTTTTTAATTTCTTGAGTAAATACAGTCACGACGAAGTGGCTCGGGTGTTCGGCGGGAGACGCCGAAGTGGCTCGCTAAAACGTGCCTCGTCCGTTAGTTCGTTCTCCCTCTTCGTTGAGTTCACAACGTCTTTGTAGCCAGGGAATTCAGTATTTTCGCTGGTTTATTACATTCACGCGATTAAAACACTGGATAAATGCCCAAAAAAATCGAAATAACCTTCGGCTGCTTTTCGTTCGATTAATCGATTTTGCAAAAATTCTGAGTGCTCTGGAATTTTTGGAGTTCAGGGAAGATTTTTCTGGTGTATTGGTTCCTATTGGTGAGTGTCCTTTCAGAATTTGCTGGTTTATTACATTTGCGCAATTAAATCCCTGGGTAAATGCCCAAAAATCAAAATAACTTTTGGCTGCTTTTCCGTTGATTAATCGCTTTTGCGAAAATTCGGGGGGTTCTGGATTTTTTGGACTCCAGAGAAGATTTTTCACGTGTGTTGGCTCCTATTGGTGAGTGTCCTTTCAGTATTTGCTGGTTTATTACATTCGCGCGATTAAATCCCTGGATAAACGCCCCAAAAACGAAATAACTTTCGGCTGCGTTTCCTTTTATTAATCGGCTTTGCAAAAATTCTCAGTACTCTGGAAGATTTTTTAGGTGTATTTGCTCCATTTGGTTAGTGTCAATTCAGTATTTGGGGTGTTGTTTTTTTTTAAATTGTTTTTTGCAGATTAATTAATTGAGATTTTTGTTTATCTGTGACTTTATTCAGATTTGTGTTGCGTAATGGTTGAGATTAATCAGTGGCTCGTCCTCGAGAACACCCCCAAATATCCACCAATCGCGGATACTCGAGACTCGATTATTATTTCATTCATTAATCATCATTGCTGTTTTATCGTTCATTCTTGTGATAAGTGACTGTGAAAGCATATTTTAGTTACTGAGGAAAGAAAGCCCCAGTGAACGTATTTCTACTACGTTTCACGTGGATTATTAGGTCATATGCAACAGGTGTTACTGCGCTCAATCCCCTGGTTCACTTGTTGATTGGATTTATGAATTAAGATGGAAGATTCCCTTTAAAAAATGTGGACAACGTCTCCACAATTTTTAGATAATTGTCAATCATCGAATCAGACGATTAATTTGACTGGAGACAAAATTCAACACTTTCTTCAAACATCCACTTGTTGAGAATAAATTATGGAGATGCTTGGAACAATCGATGGTTTATAAATCATGTATGGAGGGAAGATCTTAGACAGTTGCATTTTTTTTTATTTCATAAATCTTTCGTATCTTTAAATTTTATTTTATTGTTGCAACTGACATTCAACTATGAATATTGAATAAAATAAAAAATTTATCTTCAACAACAAAATTGAGAGAAAAACTGAACATATTTTTTCTACGTGACACAACAATTTTTTTATTGATTCCTGCTGCTAGTCTTCTCACAATGTAGCAGTTTATTTTCTTACTCAAAAGACTCATTGACTTTAACCCAGGCATTGTTACTTTTTCCTATAAAGTCTTTACTCTCCGAGAAAATTTTTTCCACACGAGCTCCTGGTGTTGATGAGATTGAATGACTGAGGATAATTGTTGTGAACGTTTACTTCTTCAACTGTGCGGTAATAAACAGCGGAATAAAATACAGGGGCTCTAGGTGATAAATCAGTAATTTTTACGAATGACTGATATACGTATTTTCATCTGTTTATCGATAAATAATCGCGTATATTTCTCCTTCTCCTTTCCTTTTCGTTTGTTTGCGGTACAGGATTATAAAATTTCGTTGATGCGAGGTTGATTTCCCAAGTGCTTACAATCAATCTCTCATGAATATTCAACAGCTCTTTCACCACAAATTTCCATAAATCGATTTCAACCGTAAAAAGTCAAATGATTTTGAAAATAGATTCTAAGGTATCAGCGATCAGCTGGCGTGCATGAGTCTACGTTTGACACGTCGTGACCATACGTCGACCAAAACGGTATACTCCAATGTTTATTGACCTTGCGCCAATTATCCCCGAGTTCTTTATTCACTTCTATTATACTTCAACAACTAAAATAAACTTTTTTTTGTACCGGAGTCCTTGAAAAAAAGGTCGAAGTATTCTGAATCTTTTTTTTTCTTAGCATTTATTGCCGGGGGTTTATATAGCATTCCACATCCTGTGACGTCACAGGATATTGTTGGATGGGATTTTGGAATAAGTCGGAAACTAAGATAATTCACGGTATTAGTTTACAAAAAAAAATACTGAAGGCAGTGCTTTAGTAATTATGCGACAGTGCAAATACGACACTCAAATGGGTTACATCACTTTGAAACAATGAAAAAAACACTAAAATCAACCTGAGGAGTATTCTGCAAGCCAAATTAAGTTGTAGATATTTCAGTAACAGCTAGGATTAACAAACTACTTATGATAATTAAACATGCAGTCGATTAAATTTGTGATAGATTGAAAATTCTGAAAAATAGTTGCTTGAATTTTACAAATTTCTGATCATTTTAATTATCATCTGGACCTGGAAATGGCAATTTCATTGAATACTCCCGAAATTGAGTGATTTTTCAGTAAAAGAATATATGGAAATTTCATATTAATGAGTCGTTAAAAATTTCAGGATTATTTACTTGAAATTCCCAGAGTAATAATATTGCGGAAATTTTATTCACAAGCCCGAAAAAAATGCGAGGCCCAAAAAAATGTTTTTGATTCAGAAAAATTTAGTGAAGGCAGTGTAAGATTTAATAATTTTGTGATAAGATAAATAACTCAATGGATGGGTTACATCACTTTACAACAATGAAAAAAAAACACTAAAATGAACATGAGGGATATTCTGTAATTGTTTTCCTTCGTATTGAAGTTGTCAAAGCCCCAGGGAAATAAATCCTTGACCCCCAGCCCCGTGCAAGTCTGTGAATATTCATGCCACCATTGTCTGACATTTTTAATTAGAGTAAAGGTAGAGGAAAAATAGCTGCCGATGAGACTGCAGTCGTTAAATTTTGAAAAGTCCGACATCCGTTGTTTTTTATTTATTTCGTATCAATCGCGACAATTATCACGAGATTTACGCATGTTTTGACTGCACGGATTCTGTGTATCGTCGAAATGATGACTTTGCCATTACAGTACTCATTACGTATGAGAAGCTGGCCTTGAAAATGACCTGAATGAATTTTTCGTCATCTCTTTTGGAGCTCATTTCGATTTAATTAGAGTCATGATTAATTTCTTTCATGTATCTGTGACAGCAAATTTAATTATTACTGTCATTTTATCACATGTTTTAAAGCTTATTTGGCACTAAGGACGATTGATCTTGATTATTGACTGAATTCTTGCATGAATTCATCTGGGAAATGTGTAGAACTCCATCGAAGAATGTTTATTAAGTGAAGAATGAGATCACCATTTCTCTGACGACAAATTTCCCTATTCACCCATTCTACATAACCAATAGATAGCTAATTATGGAGAAATATTGCTCAGATATTTTACAATCATTGATTAAAAATCAGATTTTTTCGAAATCCGCTATTTCGGTCCTGACGTCACAAAGTGGCATAAGTACTGTTGGATAGCGCTCGATTGGTCGAATGTGAGGAGAGAGGGGAGTCGCCGTCATCCATTGGATAAGTCGCACGGGAAGATTGGGTTAGGTTGGCTCGAGCCGCTCTGTGATTGGTCCGACGTTCCACCCTTGTGACGTCATTAGCGATTTCAAAGCGCTTGAAATCTTCAACCTTCGACAATCAATTATTAATTAACGAACAATATTTCTAACGTTTGTAAATGAAAAATCCATCATTTAGGGACAAAACTTGAGGTTAAAGTATTTTTATAAAATCGTGCAATATGATAAGTTTCCTGTTTTCATTTTCTCCCTTCAGCTAAAACTATAAGGTAGCGCATAATAGTAGTGGCAACTTGTCAAATGTAAATGTGAGTGAAGGCCAACTGCTGCGTTGGGATTTTTAATATGATGACTGGCTTTGAAACCATCAGAATCGCATACTTCATCGGTACAAAGTCCAATTTAGCCCACGTGGTTGTCGCTAATATGTCGAGAATTTGCCGGATTAATTTAATCGCACTTCGATCACGACTAGATGTGACCAAAAATCCGTGAAACAGAGATTATCAATGAGTAACCGATAGACAATGAGAAACATTATTCATCCCAATGCGAGTCAATGAATTATATTTCTCTGTCAATTCGCATGTCGCAAACACTTGTAGCGATAGGTAAACTATGACGGAATAGTTGATAAACAAAGTCGGACTTTGATCGGCGGGATTGAAGGAAAAAAAGGAAAAATAACTATCTTCTTTGCAAGTTTTGTTCCCTTGTTTTTTCGATTAATATCTTGTTGATAAGATCGCTGCGGCAGGGGGCCGGTTGGGGAGGGGGTGGGAGGGGAAGAGGGTCGAGCCTCCCGCGATGAGGGATTTTGAAACAAAATACACATCGAAAGCAACCCATAAATTGTGAGTACCTAACAGCTGTGTTGCTTCGTACTCGGGTCCAAAGTCCAACCGGTCGACTACTCGTGTCCATGACGCCTTCACACATTAAATATATGTTGTATGTATTTATATCTCACACATGTAGGTACAGTTACTATATTCTTCATCAGCTTTCTCCAAGATTTCAGCGACGAATCGAAAATCTGTTGAGGTTTTCGGCTTGTTTTTGCGGCTGTTCATGATTTTTTCGTTCCTGTCTGGGTTTTTTTTAATTGCTGCATAATTAGAGCTGTTTGAATTACTAATTAATATATTCATAAATAATCAGCATTTCAGTGTCACAGAATGAGAAGTGAGATAATATTTCATTTTTTTTATTTTGAAAAATAGTACATTTCATTTTCTATCAAGTGAATGTGAGTTGTGGAATGGAATTGAAATTGTTTTCACTCAGATGAACATTCTTCGAGTTTTAATGGGTGGTGTGAAATATAAAAAGAAAGAATAAGCATTCAATTGAATGTTTATTGAAATAGTGGATGATTGAAAAAGGGATATGATGGGAAATTCAAGTTGAAAGTCCAATAATTCGAAATAATATTATCGAGTAAATGATATTTTCTCTTCCTCGTTATTTTTCCGAGTTGCGAAAATACTTCGACCTCATATTACACATGCAACAGCACAAAAACAATTATGGGTTTAAATAAGGTCAACTGGTCCCGGGCTGTGTGCAACATGCTTCAATCTACAACTTGGTTACTTCATCCCCGTTTTATTTTTTCAATGTCTGAGTTGATAAGTCCTGGGATTGTTGGAGTAAATCACTCCTTCAATGGTTTTACTTAATTTTTTTCGCAGAGTAATTAGGCAGCAGGCATGGCGGAGGCACACTCAGCCGTTGCTTTCAGCTTCTCCATAACTCACGAGGGCTGGGATGTGAATTTTGACCGTGAGGTTCTTCACCTCGTTTGGCAGTCCGGCTTGAGATCGTGGAAAAAACGTTTTTTCAGATTTCACGTAAGTTTACTGTTAGCAATATCTGCGGTATCGTGACGATTCAAGGGAGATCCAAGAATAGCTCGGATTGGACACAATTTTTTAAGAACGCGAGAGTCATTTGATCGTTCAAGTGGATAATCAATGCACGCACGAATGAATTTCATTGAAAAACTTAATGAATTCGATAGGTTTTTATACAGCTTTTTTCGTACGTGTGATATTGTGACGAGTAAACGGGGAATTCAGGGAAAGGGGTGGACTTTATTCATTTATTTATTTAATCAAAATATATGATGGTCCATATAACAGTTATTGCTATAGAATCATAAAGCAGAATTTAACGTGCGATTCCGTTACAATCCAAAAAATTAATGAATAAGAAATATTTGTTTTTAATAAAAAATTTAATAGAAAAGCTCATTCTGTTGGCATTTTGTTTAAGTTCTAGAAGAATTCCTGGAGATATTTTTTTTTAACAAGAAACAAATGAAAATACAGCCGAAAATGACAATCTTTTCACTTTTTTCCATCGAACATCAATGAGAAAATGAAACGATAAAGTTGCAGAATCTTCAACGGAATTGGCGCAAACAATCGACAAACTTATTCAATCGAGTTTTAACAGAATAGCGTTTTTATGAGGTTTCAATAGACATTCAGGAGAATTCATTGGAGAAAAAGCGGGGCCTGTTGAATTACTTGATACGTCAATCACTAGGAAAATCGTTTTTTCATTCACAGAATAATTTGCGGACTGGTGTATATCCAGCGTCCTTGGGCAGCCTGTGGTTGACAATAGCAGTGGTAACCGCTATTCATTTCGCAGGTTTTAAAGTGCCGTTCGACCTTGTTGGAAAGGTCGCACCATATCTCGAAGGGTAAATTGCAACTATCTTTTTACATTTGATACTCTTTAGGGATGGGAGAAAATAGGATGAGACAAATTTAAAATAGGGTTCTGCGATTTCTTGTGGGTGAATATGAACATGGAACGAAACGTGACTGAAACCGTATTTTTTACTTCGATAAATGCACTGCTAGAAAATTATTTGTAAAATTTTTAATAACGAAAAATTTACATTGAATATTCATGTTTTTATTGATACTCTTTAGGAATATGAGAAAATGGATTGAGATGAATTTAAAATAGTTTTTTGCGATTTTGTTTTGCTGGATATGAACATTGAATGAAACGTAACTGAATGCGTATTTATTTACTTCAATAAATGCACTGCTAAAAAATTACTCTTGAATTTTTTTAAAACGAAAAATTTACATTAAATGTTCACGTTTTCACTGACGAACCATGAGTTGACTTCAAATTTACAACATTCAGAATTTAAACTGCACAAAATTTCCAACAGTATAATGACAAATTTATGAATCCTAGGGAATTGAAAACGTGTGCATTAAGTCGTTGGACATCCTCAAGAATATTTCAAAAATCGATTCGTCTTATTCTGTTCCCTTTTCCCAATTCGATACTCGAATTTGACGAATCTAAAGAAAAACCATTACAGGTCATCGATACCAGTTCATCTGGGTGGATCAATAGTCGCGGGGTTTTTACTATGGATCACAGCGATCTACACCCTTCGATACACCCTGAAACTCCTGCTCATGTACAAGGGCTGGATGTACGAGTCGAGGGGGCCTGGGCAGAAGATCAGCCTGTCCACTCGTGCCTGGGTTATCGCTGTTAAGCTTCTGTCAGGATGGCAAAAACCAATGTTGTACAGTTTCCAAGGCTCACTGCCAAGATTACCATTGCCATCGGTAAAGGACACAATGCAAAGGGTAAATAAACATATTACACAATGGATTTAGTGATGCCCAGGTCATCCACACTTCGGTTTATCCCCAACAGCTATATTTTCATTCCACTCGGTAGTTGCATTGGACAGAAATTTATTCACTTTCTTATTCCAGACGATAAAGTTGTGGACTTCTTTCGCTCTTTCATGAATGCATTCATAAATCGTAAGGTGAATGATTCAGGAGATGGGGGGGACTTCGTAACACGTTACGATTTATTGGTGTCTGAGAATTTTAGTATTTTTAACGACTTTTTTGTTTTTAATGAAATTCTCCCCAACATTTGTATTTAAATATCAGAGTTTGGGGCACATTTTTAAGATTTGAAGACAGGAAAATTCAAAAAATAATTGAAAAATAGCAATTCATGAAGATTATGACTCTTTACGAATAATTCATGAACAATCATGTACCACCCCAAACAATATTTTCTAAAGATGCGTTTTGCATGTTCATTTTTGTTCACCTATACCCCACGGAAGTTGCGGTGCGGAAAAATTTATTCACGTTTTTATTGCAATTTAAAAAATATGAACTCGTATCACTCTTTCATGAATGTATTCATTAAAGTCATTGGAATGATTTACAAGTCTCCATGAATTAAATTCAATATTTAAAAAGTAAGAAGAAAAATACAGAGTAAATTTTCTGAAATTTATACCCAAAAATTTCTACAGAAAAATAAAAATCCCACTCCCAGAGTTCCACCAGAAATTCAAGAGAATTTCTTCATATTCAATTCTTTACGAATGAAATTCCAGTATTTGAGAAGTGCTAGACCACTTCTTGACGACGAAAACTACAGAAGAATGGAGAAACTCGCCAAAGAGTTTGAGGAGGGAATAGCTGTTAAACTCCAGCGTTATCTCATTCTAAAATCCTGGTGGTCAACGAATTACGTTTCTGATTGGTGGGAGGAGTACGTCTATCTCCGTGGAAGATCGCCAATAATGGTCAACTCAAATTTTTTCGGTATCGATGCTGTTATGGCAGAGCCTGTAAGAACTCAAGCATCAAGAGCTGCAAGTGTTATCTATGGTTGTCTTCAGTATCGCAGGTCCATCGAGAGGCAGGAGTTGGAGCCCATCATGCTCCAGGGAATTGTGCCCCTCTGCTCGTGGCAGTACGAGAGAGTGTTCAATACGACTAGGGTGCCCGGAATCGAAACAGACAGGATTGTTCATTACAACGATTCAAAGCACATCATCGTTTATCACAAGGGATGCTACTACAAGGTTCTCATTTATTACAAGAACAGGATTTTGAATCCTAGTGAGATTGAGCATCAGATACAGTATATCCTTGATCATAATGCGGAGCCACAGAAGGGGGAGGAGAAACTTGCGGCTCTCACTGCTATTGACAGAACGTCGTGGGCTCAAGCCAGGCAGACACATTTTGTCAAGGGAACCAATAAAATTTCACTGGATCTCATCGAAAAATCTGCCTTCTTCGTCACTCTCGATGATTATCCTTATGAATACGATCCGGTAAGTTTGGAATTTATTCATTTAATCGATTGTGTGGTTTTATTTACGGAATAATGGAAAATAGCGTACTGGGGTTGAGACTATTTTATTCTCAGTTCAAGGATATTTATTTTATTACGAACATTTCTTCTTGGTTTGAGAATTTCCGTATTTTTAAGAATTCACAATAAGTTGAGTTATTTTTCTTCGTTTTATCAATTTAATTCGCCGTTTTTAACCGTTGAGAAGCGTGTTTATTCATTTTAAAAAGTTGAGTAGTTTACATTTTGTGGGAAATTTAGAAGAAAATGAAAAATAATAATTTTTTAATGAAAATTAATAATTTATAAACAATGATTTTTTCTCCCCAAAAAGTCGTTCTTAGAAATCGTAGTAGACTTGCCCATATTCAGAGTTTGATTAAATGCATGTTCAAAAGTCGATTGAGTGCAAAAAACTGTCCGATACTTTATTATGTATTCGTAAGATGCGAATGTTGAAGAAAAATTGATTTTTTGCGCTGTTGACTCGATTGTCAACAGACGTAAGGATTAAAAATTTGCGTAAGGCATCTGCATACATTCAAATCATTTTATAATTTTTTTGCATTCAGAATATTCTCAGAAGTAAATCTCATGAAAAAGTAACTTCATAAAGCATAAATATTGAAAAAAAAGTTTCGCATTTGATTCGACAAATGTTCAAATGTTATTAATTGAAACTAGCCAATAGTAAAAATCGACTTGAACCGTTTTACTGCTTCGCCACTGACTCATTCTCTCCCCTTTTCCATCCAGGCACATCCTGAGAAATTAGATAAATACGGTCGAGACCTTCTCCACGGGAAAGGCTACGACAGATGGTTCGACAAGTCCTTTACCCTCTGCATCGGCAGCAATGGCAGAATAGGCTTCAACGCCGAGCACTCCTGGTAAGTAAGAATCCAATTCTCATCCTCACAACGTTCTAATAATGTCTTTCCAATTTTCACTCGACCCGAGACAACACCAATATTCCACCCATAAACACCCCCAAAATAAGAGAAACCAATCCCAAAGAGTACAATTAAAAAAACACTGTTACATTGAAATGCAACAAACAGGGCGGATGCAGCCGTGATGTCACACTTTTGGGAATTCATCCTGTATTGGGATGTTGCGCTGAACAATGTGTAAGAATGACGAAAAAAATCAGCAAAAAAATCAAGAAAAAACTCTTAATGTCTGCGATGGTCTATCTCTGCATAATCTGCTCAACTGCCATTTGTGTTTATCATAATTTATCATTTTCTTCGGCACCCTCTTCGTTGATGTTACGTTTATCTGCTTTTTTCTCTGCTTAATTATCTCTGTTGATTTATTTATTCAGGGCCGACGCACCGGTGATGGGAACAATGTGGGAAAACGCTATTTCCACTGATATAACGGATACTGGGTAATTTAAGCTTGTTGAAAATAACCTGTTATCACTCCATTGGAAATGACACTTAGTTTTTTGTTTTAGGATGATTTACTTGGTCCATAATCTCATGTACTGTGCAATGTCTCATTAATGCGTTTTTTTGCATTGCGCATCACTGTTTTATCTTGAACTATTGCTTCATGCCATCGCATGCTGTACATAATGAAATTGCGTTATCTGTGGAACAATAGGGGAGGGTGGGGCAAAATAGACACTTTTTACTTTCTCCCAACGGCTCATCGTAATGGAAAAAATTGTAGTTTGCACAGAGAAAATTTACTCCATTTGCATAAAAATTCAATGAGTTATTAAGGGGAGACAACACTGGAATTTCAAAATCACAGAGACCTTTAGTTATATTTATGCATATATTCTTCATATGTAAACCGAAATTAAAGTCAATTTATTGAGAATTGCATTGAAACAACAGCTTTAACAAACTCATTAAGACAATAGATGAAAGTGATTTCTAAATTTCGGTCTCCCCTGAAGATTAAAATAAATCTCAAGTTTCTATTTCGCCCCATCGGACCCAATTGGAGCATTTCGCTCATTATTATTCAATTTTTGAAGATATTCTGAGGACGGTCATACCATTGGACCTCTGGAGTTCAAACTGGTACCATCTCGTCTGCAGTGGGAGTTCAGCAGTGAGGGCATCGAAGTAGTAGAAGACGCAGTGCAAGTGAGTTTTTTCTCCACAATACATTGAATTTAATTAAAAAAGTCCATTCTTCTTAATTTATAAAAAATAATTTATGTATTTTTCACGTGTGATTTGTAAATTGACATTTATCATTTTCTAGGCAGCTAATAATTTATTGAACGACGTAGATCTGCGTATTTATCAACACGATCATTATGGCAAGGGCTTCATGAAGAAGTGCTCAATGTCACCGGATGCCTACATTCAAATGGCACTGCAGCTCGCTTATTACAGAGATGCAGGGAGATTCTCACTTACTTATGAGGCATCGATGACGAGATTGTACAGGGAGGGAAGGACTGAGACTGTTCGTCCCTGCACCATTGAGTCGGCTAATTGGGTGAAAGCCATGGAGGACAAGTCGAAGAGTGTTGAGGAGAGGTACAAGCTCCTCAGGCTTGCGACTGATCAGCATCAGCGTGGCTATCAGGACGCCATGATTGGGAAGGGAATCGACAGACATCTGTTCTGTCTTTATGTGGTGTCCAAATATCTGGAGGTCGACTCTCCATTCCTCAAGGAGGTTCTCAGTGAACCCTGGAAGCTGTCCACATCGCAGACCCCTCATGGGCAGACGTCCAAAATAGACTTGAAGAAACATCCCAATTGCTTGTCCGCTGGGGGAGGATTTGGCCCTGTTGCTGACGATGGATATGGAGTTTCTTATATCATTGCTGGAGAAAATCTCGTTTTCTTCCATATTTCTAGTAAAACTAGTTCACCTGAAACTGTGAGTATTTCACATGTTATTTTTTTTTTCATTTGTTCAGCCATTAAGAAGGGTTTTAAATTTTTTTTAAGAAGATTCATAAAATCATTGAAGAATAGCGTTTGTGAAGATTACGACACAGTTCATAAACGATTATAAAATAATAATTTTTTTAACCGTAAAAAATTTTTTCATACTCAGACTTTTATCAGAAATAGATTTAATGGAAGGAAAAGTTTTTCAGAAGTTCAAATAGGTTGTTTTGTTGAGGAATTTTTGCTTGAATGACGTGGGTGATCAATGAATGATGATGAGAATAAATTTAATTGTAAATCAACATAAAACATTGGAAAGGATATTTGAATATCCATTCCTTTAAATTCATAAAAGAAATCGCTCAATTATTCATTCAATTCAATTCCCACTTTTTTCGTCATGGACTTTCGTGTAATTACTGGGGAACATCTTGTTTTTTACAATATTTCTAGAAAAACTAGTTCACCTGAGAGTACACGTCTTTTCAATATCAGTTTGAGGACTTTTTTTAAATCATAATGAAGAATATCAATATTTTCATCTAAAATTATGAATTATACGAGAAGGTTCTCTTGATATCCGAAATTAAAGAAAAGAAAAGTCTGTTTACTCTTTACTCATCTCGAATTAATTGACAGTTTACCTAATTTTGCTTTCAGGATTCAGCAAGATTCGCAAGAGGAATAGAAAAAGCCCTCGCAGACATGAAAGACCTCATGGTGACCTACAAGAGTACCGAGCGCCAGAAAAATGGCTCCAAATGATCATGTTGAGCTAAAACTCGTATCAAGAATTGCCTTTAGTTCTCGAGCGTTTATTAGGCTCTCGGTACAATGTCAATGCGTCATTAGGCAACACAAAGAGTTGCAATAGTCAGTGGACCTGATAAATTTTCTTATCATCCATTGGCACTCAGATAGGTAATGTTGCAGTGACTGTATTCACACAAAAAGTGGGCTAACGATGGCAGCTCTTGCCGGACAATCAAGCCATTAGTTTCTCCTTTTGTTTTGTTTAGAAAAAAATTCTAAGATATCGAGAAATCAACTGAACTGTTGTGAGCAACCTATCAATGCAAAATATTTTAATTATTGTAATTGTATATGCGTATTTTATAAGTGAAAAGTGGAAAATTGGATTTTGATAATTTTTTGAGACTCATTTGAAAACTGTGAATGCAATTGGAATATGAAATTTCGTACTTCGAAGTCGTACTTTGGTGCTTATGAAATTTTTACAAATTAGCAGGGAAAATAATTGAGGTAAATTTGGAGAATTGGGTGTGAGTTTGATACAAACTTGTCTTCGATTTTCACTTTTACTTGTTATGATTTATTAAAATACTATTTTAGAGAGATAAATAATTGAATAATAATTTTTTACACATCTCTTGTCATGATAAGTCATTATCCAAGTCCTGAACTTTCTCTCCTTCTGCTCCTGAACCTCTCGTCATTATTAGCATTTTATCTCCGTGAGGTATTAGTTGGATTTCCCTTTGATTAAAAAATAAAAAATTTTACATTGAACTTTTTTTTTTACAAATTTGCAAGGAAAAATAATTGTAAGGGAATTTAATAGAACTGAGTGTGAGTTTGTTTTGAATAATTCTGAGGGAATTTAATGAAATTGAGTTGAGTTTATCGTCGATTTTCACTTTTGCTTATTATGATTTATTTGTAAAAAAATTAGAGGGATAAATAATTGACAAACAATTTTTACACTTCTCTTGTCATGATAAGTCATTACCCAAGTAGTCAACTATTCTCTCCTCTTACTCCTGGACCTCTCATCATTTTTGGAACTGCTATCTTTGTGGGAGGACGTCTCACACCGTTTCTCCTTCGATCTCTGTTTGTGCCTGTTGGATAGAATTGCATTTCGCAGTGTGGAACGTAGGAATCGTTTGTTGATGGTCTCCTTGGGTTTCACCCAGCCACTGGGGCCCATTATTTCAGCCCTTCGAGCTCCAACCTTCGCCTCTTCGATCAGAGCCTCAGCAGCTAGCCTAAAAACAATATTACTCCATTTTCTAGCTGTCTGTTGTTCACCTGAATGCACTAAATTCATCCTTCAATTAATTTTCCCCAGATTAATTAGTACCTGTTCAATGTCTCCTCATCCATATTCTCGAAAATAATATTGATTCCAAAAACTCCAAAGTCCAAAAATATGTTTATTTACGTTTTGCTCCGTTCTGACATGATCAAGAGCTTAAAAAATCCCTCGTCAGGTGGAGAAGAGGCAGTCGCCACATATTTCGGAGTTTCTCGAATCTGTCGGATGTTTTTCGTGTCCAACGCTGCCGTTACCGCGTGCTGATCGACTCTGAGACAATTTTTTACAATTAAAAAATTTTACAAAACCGTAAGTTGGCTATTTACAGCACAAAGTTTAAGAATTGTTAAAGTATCAGAAGTTAGTGTGAAAAGTTTAAGTTTTAGAATTGTCTTTGATGTTCAGAGGTTGAGTACAACGAACGTAGAGGCGAAAATGACGGCACTGAGCAAAGTCGGCGAGCCAAGACGCACCCAGGCTCATGGAAAAGCCTTTCAGGACAGGACAAAACCCAAAGACATTCGCAGCAGCAATATTCAGGCTGCCAAAGGTATTTGACATCCTGTGGGTGATTTTGAGGTGTTTGGGGGTGGAATCATTGCTCGTGTGCTGGAGCATAAAAGTTACCTTTTATGGGCATAACCCACACACCGGTCGAGTCACTCATGAGTCTCATAATCAAATTTTTTATGGGTCACACTAATTTTCGTTTTTTTTTTAATTCTGCAGCTGTTTGTGATGCTATTCGTACCAGTCTGGGCCCTCGTGGGATGGATAAAATGGTAAACACGCAATTCATTCCTGCAATTCCATTGTTTTAATCGATAATTTGCATTACGTATTTTTTTATCCATTTTCTCGTCGATATTTATTCAACAATTACGAACCAAAGGGGTATTTAATATCGGATTGTCTCCATAATTGGAGGAATTAGAGATGATGGAAATTTGTTTTGCAGATTCAAGCTGCAAATGGCGAAGTTACAATTACAAACGATGGTGCTACTATTCTACAGCAGATGAATGTCATCCACCCAGCGGCTAAAATGGTAAGTGAGCAAAACAGTATGGGAATATTCTTTGAATGAATTGACCACTCGTTTCATTTGAATTAAGTGCAGAATATTTCCTTTTGATTCACAAAACATATTGAAAATTGCACAAAATTATCACTGGTTAATAGTAATAATTTACATACTATCTATTTTCTACTCTAAAAATTATTAGAAATCGTGAAAATCTTGTTGATATTCAGAATTTCTCTAAAAGTCAATTTTATGTTAAAAAAAATAACATTTCCAAAAATTTGAACAACTCTCGTGATTTGTCCATAAGCAGGGGATATTTAAAATCTTCATGAATTCATGAATTCCTCAAATTTATCTTACACCATTCAATTGCCAAATTTAATGATTAAAAATTGCGATGAATAATGAAACAAAATAGAGAGTTAACAATTGAAAACCCCTTCAATGACCTAAACTTTAAATAAAAAACCAGTCTCCATCACTTATTAACAAGAAGTGAATGTTCAAAAGAGATTCATGAATTGTTCAACCGTTTCTCCTGCAATTCAACTAACAAAATGGATAGCTGAAGAATTCCCCCCTGAAGAAACGAAACAAAAAAATAATAATTGAAACCCCCTCAATAAAACGAAGCAATAAAGCCGATCCCCCAATCCCCTTCCAGTTGGTGGAGCTATCAAAAGCCCAGGACTCAGAAGCAGGTGACGGAACGACCAGCGTGGTAGTGGTAGCGGGTTCCCTCCTGGAGGGAGCTGAGATGCTCCTGCGAAAGGGAATCCACCCCACAGCGATAAGCGAGGCCTACCAGAAGGCAGCAGTGAAAGCGGTGGAGATCCTCAGCTGGTCAATGGCGATCCCAGTGGACCTGAACGACACTGAGTCCCTGGTAAAAGCAGCGGCCACATCCCTGAACTCCAAAGTGGTATTCCAGCAGTCCTCACTGCTGGCTCCCCTCGCTGTGGACGCAGTCCTGAAGATCATCGACCCTGGACGTGAAAAATCCACAGACCTGAGTGACATAAAGGTGATCAAGCAGCTGGGAGGCACAGTCGAGGACACAGAGCTGATCGAGGGTCTGGTGTTCACCCAGAAGTCCTGCAACGTAAACGGCCCCAAGAGGATCGAGAAAGCGAAGATCGGTCTCATCCAGTTCTGCATATCTCCCCCCAAAACCGACATGGATCACAATGTCGTCGTGTCGGACTACTCAGCGATGGATCGAGTACTCAAGGAAGAGCGTGCCTACATCCTGAACATCGTCAAGCAGATCAAGAAGTCTGGCTGCAATGTTCTCCTCGTCCAGAAGTCAATTCTGCGTGACGCCATCAGTGATCTTGCCATTCACTTCCTGGACAAGATCAAGGTCATGGTGATCAAGGATATTGAGCGTGAGGACATCTCCTTTGTCTGCAAGACCCTGGGGTGCAGGCCAATTGCCTCGCTGGATCACTTCACAGCTGAGAATCTGGTGTCTGCTGAGCACGTCGAGGAGGTGCAGACTGGAGCCTCGAAGTTCGTGAGGATCACTGGAATCCAGAATCCAGGACGAACGGTCACTGTACTCGTTCGTGGCAGCAATAAACTCGTCCTCGAGGAGGCTGAACGCTCTCTTCACGATGCACTCTGCGTCATTCGTTGTCTCGTGAAGGAGCAGGCGTTGATCGCTGGTGGCGGAGCTCCCGAGATTGAACTGGCACTGAAACTCTCGGCTTATGGCCAGACACTGGGGGGTGTTGATGCCTATTGCATCAAGGCATTTGCCAATGCCTTGGAGATCATTCCATCGACGTTGGCGGAGAATGCTGGGTTGAATCCTATTGCCACGGTTACGGAGCTGAGGAATAGACATGCCCAGGGGGAAATCACTGCTGGGATCAATGTCAGGAAGGGAACCATCACGAATATTCTGGAGGAGAATGTCATACAGCCACTGCTGGTGTCCACTAGCTGTATTACTTTAGCTTCGGAAACTGTGAGGAGTATACTCAAAATCGATGATATTGTCAATACAAATCAATAAGGGGTTTTTTTTACTATTGTTCATTCGAGTGACTTTTCATTGATCACATTGTGGAATTGTGAGGGGCTGTCGGGGCCTGTCGCTGGTGTCAACTGCTTTTCATACGATTAATAAAGTTATTCAACATTTATTCACCTGATTTTTTCATTATTTTAGAATTTGGGGGGATTTTAGGGATTAAATGAATGGGATAGTTGACGTAAATATAAACATCATTTATTTCGTAATAAAATAGTAATTGTTGGCATATTAAATTACACGAGTTCGGTGTGAATGAATTAACAGGTAGATTAAACAAATTTGTTCTTCAATGATTTTTTGTCAGTCATTTTTTATATTTAGATATAAAAAATTATTTGTTAGTTCTTGAGTGCAGATACCTATTTTTTTAGATTTTTCATTCAATTTATATCTAGGTATTAGTCGATTCTGATAGTTTCGAGGTTGCTGAATCCTTGATTGATTCACACAATTACATAAATTCGGCACAAGTAAATGATTCACTATACATTCGAGGGTTTTCTTCATAAATCGTATACCAAGAATTGAACTAAGTCCAGAACTTTAATCTCTGTCAAGTGGAAGATCCTGGGCTAAAAAAATCTTATAAAATTGGGACGTGTGTAAACACTGGTTCAAGAATCATGAGGAATGACTTGGCGGAATGTCTTGAGTACCTACGAGTATCAGAAAAATCAGGAAGATTGATTTATTTAGTCTTGGATTCACGAAATTACAACTCTATCGATCTAGTGTAACGAGAGAGTAAAGGGATAATTTTTTATTTATATCATAGTAGAAGAGAAACAGAGGCTCTCCAAAAATGCAAAATGATTACGGAAATCCTCACAACTCAATTCAATTTTGTTGCATGAAATTTTTCACTCCAAAAACTCCAATTGATGTGTCATAAAACACCTAAGAGTATCAAAAAAATTAGGAAAAGTAATTTTCTTTAAATCCAACATTTCTCAGCTGTAAACATTACTTTCCCCTTAAAAACTGAAGATATTTTTAATCATGCATATCATAAACTGCAAACGGCATTTCTCCAAACCTTCAAAATAACTCCACTTTCAGCTTTTGCCATCAACTCATTAAATTTCACGAATACAACTCGTTAATCCCTCACTATTTATAAAAATAAAAAACTACGTGTTTAAATTCTCAAAACCAGCACTAAACAAAGTCCCGCAAAACCCCACCAGACTCATAAAATAGACTAAACTCCAACTATTCAAAATAACTCTCCCAATTCTGCAAATATCTACCTCCCAACTCCTCCCAAAAACCCCTATCCTCCAAAACTTCACAGCTAGTCTTAAGTACTCAATAGTAGAGACCTGTGCGCAACAATGCCCTCGACTTTCACCAGTCGGGATGTATCTGGTGAAAACTCCACTGCTGATAAACATTGTTAACATCGCACGGCATGAGTGAAAGTTGATGAGTCTGCGGATGAAAAGCCACGCACTTTTTGTGAACCCTATGAAGAAGAGTCTTGGTCTTCTCGTCGTACTGCCAGGGTCCGTCAACAGTCCCCAGCCTGCAGAAGGCCAGCTTAATCCCCTGGCTATCAGCCTCGACACACCTCTCCCCAATCCCCATCTGCCCCTTGGCATTCAGCCTCACAAGCTGATTGTTCCCATACCCATGACAATGCGAAGTGGCCATCAAGGTCGGTGGTGCCTGCCCCATGGTGTCCAGACAGGCTGAAGTGGCAGCACTCCTGAGCTCCCCCCAATGAATATTCGGCGGCAGCTCTGGAAACTTATCGTAAACATCATAAGCCACATTGTCCATGAACCACTGAAAGTTCTTGCACTTCTTCCTCTCCTTGAACTTGAGCTGCTCACTGATGTCACCGTGATCCAGCAGCCTGGCTAGGGGTTCCCTGGTGTAGAAGAACTCCTTGTGCTTCTCGTCGAACCACGTCTCAATGACCCTCTTATAATTAATGGTGATGAGAGGTCCCTTCTTCTTCTGCGCGAGCTTTCCAAAATTGTAGGGCATGAATCCCCTGTAGACGTGGCCCACGTGGGAGCACGGCACCCAGAGGATGCTCCCCCCACACTGCCAGACCTTGAAGCTCAGCTCGAAGTTCTCACCACCCCAGACCAGGAGACCCTCGTCGTAACCCCCCAGGGAAAGGAAGAACTTCCTGTTCATGGCGAAGAGCCCTCCAGCGTGGGTGGGGGACTTGTAGGGCTCGCTGGAGTAGGCTCGAGTCTTCAACTCTCGTTTGGGGACCTCGTTCTCTTTGTACAGCATCCCCCACTCGAAGATGCCACGGTACAGGTGGCCCTCCTGGTACACCGGACGGTACTCGAAGGTCTTGTGGTCTATTCCGTCGATTATTGGGACTGTCATCACAGTGCTGCTGACTGCGATGGGCGCCAGCAGGGGCGGCAGCCAGTTTATGTTGACCTCGCAGTGGGCGTCCAGGAAGACGATCACCTCTCCACGGGCCTCTCTGGCCCCTCGCGAGCGAGTTCTGATCAGGCCCTGTCTCTCCGTGTTCCTCAGCAGTCGAACCTTTCCGTTCCACCGCTCGATGTAGGATTCCAGCTCGCTCTTCAGGTTCTCCTTGTCGGAGAAGTCGTCCACGAGAAGCACTTCCTCCAGGAATTGGGGCGGCGTTCGGTTTATCACGCTGTGGACTGTCCGCAGCAGCACTGACCAGCCCTCGTTGTGGAATACTATGATCACACTCGTCTTTGGCAACTGCTCCGGGTAGTCCCAGTGCTTGCACTCGTCCGGGCGCATGTCCGGGATACTTCGGTCCAGGGAGATCTCGTCGGAGCAGACCATGTTCATGCCGTAGTCCGATTCCGACTGTTGGACGTCGTTTTGCTGGTCGTCGCGGAGGACGTGGGACTTGCCACCCTCACCGGGACCCTTGCGCGGCTTCACGTCCCGCGGCTCGAAATTCCCGGGGTCTTCTATGAACCGGGGGACCTGAAGGCCATTGCAAACGTGATTCAGGGCTTCTCTTTGTTTTTTGTCATTGCGGGAATTTAGGGTTTTATTTTTTGAAGGCTTTCGGCTACAGTTATCGAGACATTGTAACTGGAAATAGTTACGAATTAGGGGGGTGGTGAAACTAATTTTGCAGGGAAATTAAATTTTTGGGGTTTGAGTTTTATATAAAAAATACTCGATCAAACGATTCTACAGTTCTCTATTTTCAAAGAGACAGGACAACAGAATACATGAATGATTAAGAAGGAAATTTATGGTTTGAAAATATATTTGTAATAAATAAATTATAAATATTATTGAAAAGTTGAAATTACGCGATGACTGTATAAAAAAGAAGTTAAAGTAAAAATCGTTCAAGTTTTTCGTGAAATATTTATTGAATAATGCTGAGATTGGTCAATGTCATTGACCAACAGAAGTATTTGCTATTATTGCTGACGTGGTATTCAATTTTATTCGACCGCTCGGAAGTTAATCCTGAAATGCGTATATGTGAATGCATTTTTATCGGGTATCATTGGTGAATACATCGATACTTTGGAAAATTATTCCGAACATCACTGAGAACGACTCAATTAGAAAAGAAAAATTGAAAGTGAATAGAAGATATAAAGAATAAAAATGCTAGTTCAATCCCCTTTGATTTTCCGATCCCCCAAGAACAAATGAAAGACATTTAAATCAATATCCGTTGAATGAAAAATACTTCATAAAATTATTGTTCATTCCTCGATGTTCAATAATTAAAAATAACGAAATCACATTTAAAAAGACAGAACTGAATAGAAGATGAAACAAAAGTAATTACGATTCCCTCTGAGTTTCCGAATGTAAATTGATATTTCTCCCATAAAAAATAATCTTTCCATCACCAGAATCAAAAGTTCTTTTTGAAAATTCCAGAAACGAAAAATCCTTCACAAAATTATTGTAAATCCCTCCATTTTTCCTAATAACTAAAAACAGGGAGATCAAATTTTAAAAAACTGTATTTTTCAATTCCCTCTGAATTTTTGACCCAAAAAAATTGAATAGACCCCATCTGAGTAAATAACCCTTCAAACCCACAACTTCCCCCTCTCCGCGTCATAAAGAATGTTGCCCTCCCGCTGGAGAAGACCTGCAGGCTCCAGCGCTTCCCCTAGAGTCCCAAACCCCAATAAAATGATGAAATCCTCTCACCCTTTTGCCCCGCAGTCCCTCGGCCCAATAATCCTTAATATTATTGACATGATCTGTCGAGAATGTCGAACAAACAGCGTAAACTACTAAAACCACAACTGTCAAGCCAATGAGGGCATTCACCGTGCGACTTCGCCTCATCCTCAAAACTCTCATTATTCACCAGTCCCAACAATAATCACTTAAAAAATAAAACCCCAGAGTTCTCTCAGTCAGACCAATTCCACCATTTCCTCGAGTGCAAACTCAATACTCTATTTAATCCGGAGGGGATTATGCCGCGGGTTTATATGCATCTGTTCCATGACACGTTTACATTTTCCAATTGACTCCGATTGGTCCAGTGTATTTGACGATCACTTTTTAATGCCCCGAGGTGTCGTGGGAGTTTCGATCATAAACATCGGCAAGGTAGAAATTCGGGGCATTTTTTGGAGCACCTGTCACCACAGCTGGCAGTGTGACAGTTAATTTCGGAGCAGAACCTGGATTTTTAATTGAATTGAGACGAGTTTTGGTGCTCAGTGAAGTGTGGAGTTTTTACTATTTCGAGATGATGGGGACTCATGAGGAGGATGAGGTCGAGGAGCTGCAGTCGACGGTTTATACCTTCCCGGAGAGTGTGCAGAGTGTCATTGAACAGGTTATTAAACGATAGCAGAGTATATAGTGCAGTTAGGGAATTTGGAACGAATTTTCGAAAAATGAAAATTTTTAGATTTTTTTTTCAGTTGCAAAAACCGAAGAGGTTTACAGAGCGTAATTCATAGATTTTAGTTGACATTTACTGTTGTTCGTTGAGATGGAAACATAATTGTGAAAATTTTTGGAATCGGTTTTTAAACCACAGATTCAATTGGATTGGGATGTTATTGAGTTTAAAAAAAAAAGTTATTTTATTTTATATTCTTAAACTTTCTGATGTATTTGGGATTTTATCTTCACACAATAACGGAAAAAATGAATTTTGACATTTCTTCAATTGCCAAAACTTTCAATAATGAGTTTTCAAACTTATCATTACACTTTTCCCCGAACAAAGTTCAAATTAATTATATGCACTGACAACATTGATAACAAATACCTAGTCCAGTGGAGTTTAGCATAGAAAAGCCTATTATTATGTCTTGAGATGAATTCGATTTCCTAAAATATTTCCCATAAATACCCTCAAAAAACTGGTAAAGTTGAGTCTCCACTCTCTTTTCATACTCATTAAATCTCAGAGCCCTAAAACCTCCCCAAAAAAATCTCAAAATTTTGTTGCCCCTCACCTCCACAGGTTCTCCCAAGCACAGACCCCCTAGACCAACCAAACTTCAACGTAGTAGACTACATAAACTCCCTGTTCCCCACGGAGCAGTCGCTCTCGAACATCGACGACGTCGTGAACGAAATGGAATACAAGATCAGCTCCATCGACAAGGAGATTCGTTCAGTCGTCCGAGGTCAGACGAACGTGGGTCAGGACGGCAGAGCAGCCCTGGACGACGCGCAAAAGGTCATCCGCCAGCTCTTCATCCACATAAAGGACATAAAAGACAAAGCAGAGCAGTCTGAGGAGACGGTGAAGGAGATCACCCGAGACATTAAGCAGCTGGACTTCGCAAAGAGGAACCTCACAGCGTCCATCACGTCCCTGAACAAGCTGCACGTCCTAGTGGGTGAGGTAGACAGTCTAAAAAGCCTAACCCAGAAGAAACAGTACGGAGAGATAGTCCTGAAGCTCCAAGCCATCATGGAGGTGATGCAGTACTTCAGCTCGTACATGGACATCCCCCAGATCAAGGAATTATCCAGTGAAGTCCATCAAATAGAGATAGAACTCGCCCAGCAGATCACTTCGGACTTCAAAGAGGCATTCTCAGGTAGGGATACAACGAAAATAACTGACCCTTCAACTTATCGTTATTTTACACGTTTTAATTAAACTTCACTGACCGCAAACTAATTACTGACCAATTTGATCAGAACGAAAGTGACAAAATCACTTGTCACAAAACTGTTGAAAAAAATTTCACCTGTGAATTTTCATTTTTCTTCCGAAGCATTATTTTAAATCTCTTCCAAGTCTCTGAGACTCAATCCAAGACTATTCAATTGATTTAAAAACGGACTATGATTTCACATTTTTATCAATCGAACATTTTCCAACAATTGTTCGTCGACAAATGAAACTTCATAGAATTCATAAGAAATAATACAAACATCTTAAAATCCTTGGAATTAAATGCCACAAAATCCCAGTAATTTTGCATTTCCATTCTCAGGCCAGAACCCTAAACACTTCACCCAGTTGACAGAAGGCTGTCTAGTCCTCTCAGTTCTGGACCCGAAGGTAAAGAAGGACCTCCTCACGTGGTTCGTTGGTATCCAGCTCCAGGAGTACGCCCACCTCTTCGACGAGAACCAGGACATCGCGTGGCTGGACAAGATCGACAAGCGATACACCTGGATAAAGAAACACCTAATGGACTTCGAGCAGAAATTCGGTACGATCTTTCCGCTGGACTGGGAGATATCCGAGAGAATAGCTGTGCAGTTCTGCAACGTAACCCGAGAGGATCTCTCCAAGCTGATGCAGAAGAGGCGCCTCGAGATTGACGTGAAGTTGCTACTGTACGCGATACAGAGGACAACGAATTTCGAGAGTCTCTTGGCCAAGAGGTTTTCAGGGGTGACCCTGGAAGGCTCTGACCCCCTGAAGAAGGTGGCCCAAGTGGAGGCCCGTGCAGAAGAGGTGCCTGGAAACCCCTTCGAGGAGGGAAATACTGAAAAAAGTGAGAGTGATAAGCCACCTGTCACTCCCTTTGCCAATCTGGTGGGCAGATGCTTCGAGCCTTATTTAAACATCTACATAGAGAGTTTGGACAGGAACCTCGCAGAGCTGATGGAGAAGTTCGTTGCAGACTGCAAGAGTCAGCCCCCAGGAGCCAAGGACTTCGACGGAGTCGAGGGGCCCAGCAGTGTGCTGTCCTCATGTGCTGATCTCTTCGTTTTCTACAAGAAGTGCATGCTTCAGTGCACGCAGCTGAGCACTGGGCCCATCATGCTGAGTCTCGCCGAGACGTTCCAGAAGTATCTGAGGGAGTACGCCCTCAAGCTTCTGCAGAATAATCTCCCGAAGATCGGGGGGACGAGCCTGGGGACCAGTATGAGCAGCATTACGAGGGACTTCAGGGATTTATCGACAGCCGGACTCATTCAGAACTTTCAGAGCTTCTTGAAGGAGGGGGAGACCACTAGGTTCAGCAAGGAGGAGCAGTCGAGGATCTGCTGTATCCTGACGACAGCTGAGTACTGCTTGGAGACCACTCAGCAGTTGGAGGAGAAGCTCAAGGAGAAGACGGACAAAGCGTTTTCCGATAAGATCAATCTCTCCCAGGAGCAGGACATTTTTCACAATGTCATTTCGAATTGCATTCAGCTACTCGTGCAGGACCTGGAAGCCGCCTGTGATCCTGCATTGACAGCGATGATCAAGATACAGTGGGGGGCGATTGAAGGGGTTGGAGATCAGAGCCCCTACGTCAGCACTATTGTTGCCCATTTGAGGCAGACCATTCCTGCCATCAGGGACAGACTGTCCTCCTGCAGGAAGTACTTCACGCAGTTGTGTGTGAAGTTTGTGAGTTCGTTCATTCCCAAGCTCGTGCAGCAGTTGTACAGGTGCAAACCACTGAGTGCTGTTGGGGCAGAGCAGTTGCTGCTGGATGTTCACATGTTGAAGACTGCTCTGCTGGATCTACCGTCGACTGGGTGTCAGGTGTCGAGAAAGGCTCCTGCCACTTACACCAAAGTCGTTGTCAAGGGAATGGCTAAGGCTGAAATGATACTCAAGGTCGTCATGTCGACGACAGAGTGTCCCAAGGCGTTTGCAGAACAGTGCAGGAGGCTGCTGCCGGATTTACAGGTGCAGGAGTTCCAGAAGATTCTGGATATGAAGGGGCTCAGGAAGCAGGAGCAGGCTGCTCTTGTCGAGCAGTTCAGGATTGGGGGGAGTGAGGTGGGGGTGGGGGAGGCTCAGGGACACTTTGTGAGAAACAGCCCTGAATTGGAGGCGGGGAAAATCAAGAGGCTGGAGAAACTTATCAAGAAGAGAATGTAGAACTCCAATTTTTAGGGAGGAATCCAGTGATGAAGTATTTGATTTTTTTTTTTAATGTGGAATTGTCTTGATGAGTCGATTGAAGGAAACATGTTAATGTCAATGAGGAATCCGTGGGGATTAAGCTTCGTTCGTCTTAAGAATTGTATATATTTAATTATCTAATTAATGTAGTAATTTCTAATTGTAATTTGTAATTTTAGCAACCCGGTATGAGTGAATTTTAATTAGTAAATAGAAGATCAATATTACTGAAGAGATTTAAGTGGTGAATGAAAAATTGAAGTATAATGATCGTATTTTACAATTTTACTACCGAATTTTGTAAATTATCACTTTGAGTTACGTGTCGTCTGTTAGTAATTGCATATATTGAATGAGTTGATTGTTGAAATGACGACTTTTATTTGTAGTTTTGAGTAATACTGGAGAATGATTTTTAGCTCTTGTCTTTTTTGTTTTTAAATAAAAGAGTATGTTTACTTTTTTTTTTCATGTTTTTATTATTTTTTTAATCGACCAGATGAGAGTATAAAACCTAAGTTTCCTTAACCCTGCTTCTGGGCGAGCTCCTTAGCCTTGGCCTTCTCCAATTTGGCGATTCTTGCGGCTGATTTGCTGCCGAGAAGACCACCACCCCAGTGACGTCTGATCTCGTCGTGACGATCGTTGAAGTTGGTCTTGATTGCCTCGACGACCTTGGTGAAGTTGGCTCGGTCGGCAGAGTCAACCTGAAGAATTAAAAAAATTGTTTGATTAGTTCAATGATTTTTAAGGATTAATTCATTGATTTGGTGAGTTTTCTAAGGGATTCAGTTGAAAAATAGGTGTCTTATCACAACAACTCATGGGATTGGCTCTATTATCTTTCATCATTGAGTATTTTGGAACTCTAGGTGTAGTTTCAATGGTTGAAATAGGATTCTGAGGGTTTGGAGGCGGTTTTTACCTGTGTGAGGGCGACTGCAGTGCAGGTCTTGCGTCTCACGAGACGTCCCAGACGAGCTTTGCCCTTGATGATGCAGTATGGAACTCCCATCTTACGACAGAGAGCAGGGAGGAAGAGGACGACCTGGTAAACATGACAAGAAATTATAAATTAGTTTCTTTTTTCAGATAAGATCATTCACTTTGGATTTTAGATTGGAAATCACTCAGAGTCAATTCTCATCCTCTGAACCAGAGGAATTTGTTACTCCTCTCGTCTCAGGTGAAGAAATTCTAACATCATAGGAAATTAAAATTATGAATTCAACTTCATGTTGAAGGTACTAAACTAATTAATTGTTTTGGAGGTATTGTAATTATTTACCTCAATGGGATCCACATCGTGAGCAATGACAACAAGTTGTGCCTTCTTCTGTTCCACGAGTGTTGTAACAGTGTTGGTTCCACTGCGCACAACGTTTGGCCTCTTGGTTGGTGTGTCCTCCTTCTTGCCAACTTTGTCCTCAGCCCTAGCCTTTAGCCTCCTCTTCTTCGCGTCAGCTGACTCTGGCCTGTACTTCTCCAGGATTTTGAACAACTGTGTTGCTAAAAAACCAATGAAATATATTTTCAGAAACTCATTCTTAATGATTTGATCATTATATTCACCTCCCAGGAAGATGAATACAACAATTGGTATGGAATAGAGTAAAAATATTCACCTGTCTGTTTGTCGAGGGTCTGGGTGAACTGGTTAATTGGTGGTGGAACCTTCAGACGCTTCTGGAGGACAGCCCTCTGACGCTGGATGCGAATGTACTTGGGCCATTTGACGAATCTGCTCAGGTCACGAGCTGGCTGGATGTCCTGGCCAATTCCAAAGTTGCGAGTGCGCTTCTCGAACAGTGGGTTTGTCTGCTTCTTCAGCTCGACTTTCTTCACTGCCAAGGGAGCAGCTGCTACCTTCTTCCCTACCTTCTTCTTGGGCTACAGAGGAAATTTTTGATTAGTCACTTCTCAAGGATTTTTATCGTTTTAAAAGGTTTTTGAAGATTTCAGCCGAAAAATAGGTGTCTTCTCACAGCAAATCATGGGATTGGCTCTATTTTTTGTCATCATTGGGTTTTCTCAAGTTGAAGTCTCTTTAGAAAAGTTGAATATTTTTTTGAGACGCAAAATTCGTTTTTACCTGTTCCAAGTGATTTTAGGATTTTTTATGGGAAAAGAAGGTATCATTAGAGACTTGTGAATATATTCGATAGCAAATTATCATCTTAATAGTCTAAATATTTCATTTGAGTTGTCTAGTATGCTCCGATGTTTTTGTTCAAATTAGAAGGCAACATTTCCAAATTAATTTCGACATTTACAAATTAATTTCTCAAGTGATTGGATAAATGATAGTTGTTTTGAGTGATATCTTTGTATCATTGAAAAGTAATTTTATTTCAAATTTAGACATGCTGATGAAGTGAAAATTAATCTCATAGAGCAGATCATTAGGAGAAAAGAAATTGTCTTCTCGAGAAACAGAAATTATTTGCGCCTATTCCCATTAATTATATCATCATTTTTTAATATGAGAATGTCATCAAATCCTTGTGGATACATCGGGGGGAAATCATCTGTTTAATAACCTCAATATTTTACTTGAGAAGATCTAGAGAACTAGAAATCATCCCAATGTTTTTATTCCGAATGAAAATTAACCATCTGACGTTCGAAAATTCACTCTCCGACGAAATAATTGGACACCTTGTAGTTATTTAAACAGCGGTTTTTAAAGTCCCAAAAAATAATTATCTCACGAATTTAGACATGTTGATAACGTGGAGGTGCATCTGTCGAGGAGCCGACCCCACCGACATTCAACCTCACCCCAAAATTCCCCGAATCAATAAAACCAAAAAATATTAGGAAACACCTCTCAACAAATATGTTTACCTTCTTTTGCACCATTTTTCCGGTAAAGGAATCAAGGGATTCCTCACTAATTAATGGAATATAAAATACAACACTTCGCGACGGGAAATGCGAAGTATGGCGACCGAGCGCGTAAAGGGGGAAAGAGGGGTGGCGCCACCTACAACTGGCGGAGACCGCAAGCAACTTAACCTAGAAGTGGAACTTGGTACGAATGTTCGTGACGTACGGTGGCGTCGACTAACGATGCTCGGGATTACGTTCTGTTCCGTTCGAATGTGTAAAGTGGAGGGACGCAAGTAATTTTAGTTTTAAACAATGAAAATTAACAATTAAAGGTAGTGAAAGGTGATGACAAGTGTCTGGCGAAGAGGAAAAAACATCAGCGACTTGAGGACTCGATTGCGAGTACAGAATCTACTGAGTTTCTGTGTTTGTTTCCTCTTTGTTGACTTTTTGTAAGTGTTTTAGGTATCGACGCAAGATGAGTGCATGACCTTGTTTTTTCTGAGACATATTTCATAGAAAAAACCAGCAATTTTACGAATTCTGTTGGTTTCGGAAAAGAACAATTGATGTTGAAAACATTTCTCTCAGAAAATAATTTATCCATTTCCATCAGTGATTTTCAAAGATCATATCTCCTTATTTACTTTTATTTTTATTAAAAATAGAGAATTTTTTTTCGTGACCAGGTTTTGTTCAAATGAGTAGTGAGGATTTTTTCAAATTTCTTTGGTTGAGCGCAAAAACCTCCACGCACCATCACTGCGCACATCTAATATGGCCGACTAGTCCCGCGTTTTTGACGTTCGTCTCCGGCTTTTGTCCAAAATAAGGGGTAAAATCGTCAAAATAATTATTAAAAATGTAATAAGTAGTTAATAATAAGGGACAACAATGATTTTATCATGAAATCTGCAACTATTTTCATGAATTACGAGTGTTGAAACGTAAAAATAAAAATTACCATGGGACAATGGCCAAAACGTCTGCGCAACAATTCTACGCACATCCAAAATGGCCGACTGATCCCCGAGTCCTTGGCGTTCGTCTCCGGCTTTTATTCAAAATAAGGGGTAAAATCGTCAAAATAATTATTAAAAATGTAATAAGTAGTTAATAATAAGGGGCAACAATAATTTTATCATGAAATCTACAAGTATTTTGATGAATTACGAGTGTTTAAACGTAAAAACAAAAATTACCCGGAGACAATGGCCAAAACCTCTGCGCAACAATTCCACGCACATCCAAAATGGCTGTCTGATCCCGAGTTCTTGGCGTTCCTCTCCGGCTTTTATTCAAAATAAAGGGTAAAATCGTCAAAATAATTATTAAAAAGGTATTAATTAGTTAATAATAAGGGACAATAATGATTTTATCATGAAATTTACAAGTATTTTGATGAATTACGAGTGTTGAAACGTAAAAACAAAAATTACCATGAGACAATGGCCAAAACGTCTGCGCAACAATTCCACGCACATCCAAAATGGCTGTCTGATCCCGAAATCTTGGCGTTCGTCTCCGACTTTTATTCAAAATAAGGGGTAAAATCGTCAAAATAATTATTAAAAATGTAGTAATCAGTTAATAATAAGGGACAATAATGATTTTATCATAAAATTTACAAGTATTTTAATAAATTACGAGTGTTGAAACGTAAAAACAAAAATCACCGAGACAATGGGAAAAACCTCAATGCAACATCCTGCGCGAATCCATAATGGCTGTCCTGATTATTTTCGCGTTCGAAGACTGATCAAATTATGGAGATAACTAAAATCAGTCCAATAATTAATTGATAATAATGGACAGCTACAATCGTACGATAAAATAGTTGAATATTTTTATGAATGACCAGTTTTAAAATACGAACGTTTCGAATGGTGAAAATCTGGAGTCTCCAAGTGACCGACGTATTAGGAACACCACGAGATGACGCGTGGAGGCAATTCTGGACGATAAATCCAGTGTTTTGCGTGTAGATGGATTCAATGATTTTTTAAATAATTAAAAAAGTGATAAGACAAGTTCAGTGAAAACACGGGACACGATTTTATTGGAATTTTAGTGTTGTGAAGTGTGATGAAGTTTTTTTTTTAATTAAACAAATTAGAGGTGTTCTTGGGAATTTCTTTGTCGACGTGGGTGTATATACGTAAGGTGGCGGCTTCAGTTATGTTTGTGTGTAACATTCAATTTCGAAAAATGTTAGTGCAAGTGATCGTCGTGGAGATGAGTTTCTGGAGGCATTGGAGAACATCTCGAGGTGCAAATGGGGATTTCAGCTACTGGTGAGTCACCAAAATTTACAATTGAAAGTTCACAATTTTCAATCACCAATATCTCAAGATCGACTGACACAATTTCTCAATTTTTGCATCCGAATGGAATGCGAATCCGAATGGATTGATCATTTCATATTCTAATTTTCATCTTCTAATTTTGCCAGAAGATGATGTATAATGTTATGAAACGCGAAAATATGATGTTTTTAAGAAATGTGTGTGTATGTCCGTATGTATGTACGGTTTTTTCGGATTTTTTTTTTAATTTCAACAAAAAAGGAGTAAAGTTGAAGCTAAAAATTTGAAATGGGATAATTGGCATTGATGAGTGGGATAATTGGCATTGTTTGGGAGCAAATCCAGGCAAAATTTCAGCTCGATCGTTCAAGTAGTTTTTGAGATATAGCAGATTAAAAAATCATCTTTTTTCTTCAATATCTAAAACATTACGCGATTAAATTTAATTTGGTTGACGCCAAAATGTTCCTTGTGATTATTTCTGTCAAATCAAACGATAATATCTCAACTACGGACAAGTAGGTAGTAATTGGCATTTTCCAATTTTTTGTATATTTTTGATGAAATCCTTGTAGTCACGATAACTCTAGAAAAAATTAAGATGGGATGCTAAAATTTTGTACGATTGTAGGTTCCATCATACTAAAGGATGGTATTTCTTCTGTCATATGTCCTCTGTCGCATAGCCTCTGCCAGACTGCTTGTTTTACCATTCAAGCATACCTCATGATGAGTTCATTAATGCTGCAGCTCACTGATGCGTCTCTCATTAGGCTCGTAGTCATGAACATGTCAAGATTTTTCGGTGTATCATAGAGTGACGAAAGTGCACTTGTCGTTCCCATCTTCGGATGAACGACAGTGTGGTATCGCAAGGTCTTGACGGTTCTGAATACAATCAGGTTCCTATTCGGAAATATCTGATGCTTGGTGCACATAGCAGAAGTGCTGCGCAGTGCTAGCCAACTCACCGTGACATCTACCTGTCCAGATTTGTCGGCGTAGCATAGATCTTGGAACTTGGATTTTTTCAGGGGAAAAGTCGGTCAAAGGGTCACAAGGGTCACAAGAGCCAAAGTGTCAGATCTTGGATATTTCCAGGGGGAAAGTCGACTTTTGTCAAAATCGAATTTTTTAGCCGGGTGAACGTTGATTCCATCTATTTAAGCGACGGGTTATCCAGAACTCTCTGAAGTATGTGAGAAAAGTGAAAACTGAAAAAGTTTTTTTTTCAGATTTTCAAAGGGTCAGATTTTCCGTTTTTCCAGGGGGGAAGTCGACTTTTGTCAAAATCGTATTTTTTAGCCGGGTGAACGTTGATTCCATCTATTTAAGCGACGGGTTATCCAGAACTCTCCGAAGTATGTGAAAAAAGTGAAAACTGAAAAAAAAAAATTTTCACGCGGGGCCAAAGTGTCAGATCTAGGATTTCTTCTGGGGGAAAGTTGACTTTCGCCAAAATCGATTTTTTTCGCCAAGTGAAGGTTGATTCTGGATCTAATGACGATTCTGATGCTATTGAAATACTCGGAGGCGCAAGAAATGTCGAAATACAAAATTTCTTTTTCACCCGGGGCCAAAGTGTCAGATCTAGGATTTTTCCCGGGAGAAAGTCGACTTTCGACAAAATCGAGTTTTTTCGTCAAGTGAATGTTGATTCTTAATTAGCACGTCGTTAGTTTTTTTAATTTACTAATCAATTAAGTAATCCTTAAACACCGAAAAATTCATTATATTCATCTGCTAACGAATTACGAGTGATTTACCATCGTCATTTGTTTATAAATAATAGTTTCCGGCGGACAACCAATTGCTCTAGTCCGATTCAGTTTGTAATTCTGCTTGAAATGAAAATAATCCCGCTATCTCTCAACGTGCCGCCGCTGCACTAGAAAATTCGATTGGTAAGACTTTTTACAGGACATCTGTAATATCGAGCCCTGTTTAGCCACCTCATCAGAATCTGTCCATCCGCGAATGTGACCACAATTTTTCGTGCCCATCTGTTCCACCGCCTCCCGTACTGACGCTATTTTCCCCCGAACGTGTCCAAAACGGAATGAATCCATCTGTGATTGCTCAAAGACCCCCCCCCCCCCCCCCCACCATCGTTAAAAGTCCTTAAAGGCTGATTCTCAAATTCGCGCCTAACTACACCCATTGATGTTCCTGTGTGTCCTGTATATGTGCGAGTCGACCGGTCGTAGTCGTTCTATCCGACAGGCGACTTTTGTTTTCGATACAACGCTCATTCCAACAAAAATCCATGAAGATTCGTTGAAAAATGGGTGACACATCGATTAATAACCCCGGAGAAAATTTAGGTAATTTTCCATCGCTCAAATTCTCAATCTCCAATTAAAGTATAAGTCTCACGACCATATTGTCGTTTTTCTCTTTTCAAGTCAATCAAGATGAACTCATCCTTCAGCAACAAAGAAGCATCGAGAAAGAGGTTAATGATTCCTTTTATTTATTATACTTTTGAAATTTCATTGGCTAATTAAAATCAAGGGAGGAAAAAAAATTGCGAATAATGGGCTAACCTGCAATGTGGGTTCTAGATATCCGAATCAATACCTCTAGTGGGGGAAAAGGAATCACTGAAGAGCCTGGAGAGGGAGTACGAGGAGGATGAGGTTTATCTGTCAAAGGCTAGGGCACTGGGACAAAAGTATTCCTACATTAGAAGAACTAGACCCGATGGTAATTGTTTTTTTCGTGCATTCAGTTATGCTTATCTCGAGAGACTGATACAGAATAAAGATGAGTATGACAAGTTTCGTGAACTCGCATCAAAGAGTAAGGATAATTTAGTTGCACTGGGATTTCCACAGTTCACGGTGGAAGACTTTCATGACACGGTAATTACAGTATTTTTTTCTTATCAGTGTGTTTCAACATGGACACTGCATTTTCTTGGCAGAATTACTTATTGCAGACAAAGGAGACTTTATTTTTTCTGGTAGATTTTTTTCTCCTCATTCTATCTACACGATATACATATTGAATTCTATTAAATTGTAATGTGTCATCCCGATTATACAAACTGAATATTGTTTTTATTTCTCAAAATAATGTTTAAAGTATTATCATCTACACAATTATGATTGGAAAATTTTTTGGTAATACTGAATGAAAAGGAAATAATGTGGGGGAATAAGGAGCAACTTGCAAACTTTTTTTTGGAAAAGACATAATTCTAGAATCGACATGTAATTTAAATATGTGCAATTCAAGAAAAAATCCAAAATCCATCAAACTTGAGTCCAGATTTGTGAATTCTATTTTTGAGTTCCATAAGTAGAATTAAATATATATATCGTGTACTGAGAAACCGCGGAGCACAATTTCTGTAGATAAGATCTCAATACAAAACATGAGTTGTAAAAATAAATGATGTGACTCACTCGTACTAGACAATTTTGTCAAGAAAATGCTGTGTCGCTGTTAAATTATACCCATAACTCTACTCTGGATGGCTTTTGTTATCTTCTTTATGCTTCGTGTGAATAATCGGAGTAACGAGTTGTACTCATTTCAGTTTATGGAAGTCATTGAGAAGGTTGGCGATGGTACAGAGGCCAGCAGTGCTGAATTACATAAATTTTTTAACGAGCAAGGTTACTCAGATTATATTGTTGTTTATCTTAGACTAATAACCTCTGGTCAATTGCAAAAAGAAGCTGATTTTTACCAGAATTTCATTGAGGGTGGTAGGACTGTCGTTGAATTTTGTCATCAGGTAATCATTCTTACAATTAAAGCATTAAAATGCACAACTTAATTCCACTTGATTATTAGTTTTTGATGAATAGATTAGAATCGACATTGGGGGGACAATTAAAATTCGAACACGTGAAAGTTGATTGAAACAACAAAATACGTTTCGAATGATTGCCAAAGTAGAAATAGTTTTTTTTAGAAGATACCAAATTCTCAAAGATGAAAATATCCCTTTTGATTTAAAGCTAAATCGCGAACATTTCGTTTCACTCGAGATACACACTTTGCGAACCAAAATTTAGAAATTTGCGCCTTTCTTTCGTATGAATTAGAAATTTATTGTGACCAAATGGGCGTGAAAGTGCTAGAAATAAGATTTTCTTTAACGACAAATTATTTTTGTGATGAAAATTTTTTCTTTGAGATAGTTCTTCAAACGTAAGAATTGTTTTGTAAAAGTAAGACATCTGTGACGCTATTTTTTTGTGTACGAAATACGAAACGTGAACAACACACACTCATGTCTGGAATTCACACGTTGATTTCAACAGCAACATTTATCAAAAACTCATCCTCAAGTTGAATTAATACCATTTCACTCGATCCATCATTGACAAGTGATCAGCCCTTCATGCATTAAGCAAATGAAAATTTCTGCATTTCATAAATTCTAATGTAGGAAGTGGAACCAATGTACAAGGAGTCCGATCACATTCATATCATCGCAATGAGTACAGCCCTTGGTACTGGTGTACGAGTACGTTACATGGATCGTGGAGCTGGCACCGAAGTGACAGCCCACGATTTTCCAGAGGGCTCAACACCAGCTGTACATTTATTATATCGTCCAGGTCACTACGACATTCTATATCCCTGATAATTCTCCTAGCCAGTGTAAATCTCGATATTTACAAGTCTACATCCATTTTACAAATAATAAAATCAATTTTTTTCCGCATCAATTTGTGGTATTTATTTCATTATACAGATTGAAGAATACTTCATTTATCCATTAATTATTTATATTAATTTTCATTTATTTAAATTCATCTATACATTGCATTTTAATTTCTTTATCTAATTGCTACATCAGCGCACAATAGTCTACCTAACGAAGCCAGTGAGAGCAGAAGTTGGTCCGAGGGTTGTAAAGAACAATTATAACACAATAGAATACCTTCAACCCTGATTAATCACAAAATGAATAAGGAAAATTCCTTATAAACTGCTTTACATAAATTTCACCGCTCTTTTCCGAGCTTCCTCAAAAATAAAGCAAACGAGAAAAAAATTCTCTTCGATTTAAGACGACGTTCTCAGTGAATTAAACCAGATTCACTCCAGCAACGAGGTCCTCTCGTAGAAGTGGAAGCACCGTTGGCCCACCGGCGGTCCTCCTGCAAAAACAAGTGGCCAGATGAAAGGGAACACTAATCGTCTACTCTTTGAATTCGTAATAACATATCCTTGACAAAATAGGTCTCAGCCTCGGGGAAAATCCGATAACTTATTTCGTCTCAGGCGTCGGGATTTTTTCACCAATGTTTTTTTTTTCTTTGTCCTTTCAACGATATATATTTTTTGCTCATTAGTGAGGGGGATTAAAGGAATGAATTTTTCGTTGAAAAATATTTCTAGGAGTGAAGGGAGAGAATCAATAATGATATTCACTTCGCTCTGTTTAATCACAGAGATGGATTTTCCCCCGTGAAATTTCCTCTTCTCGTCTCGTCTCTCTACCTCAAAAGAATCGTCTCATCCACTCGGGCAATTTCCACCAATTAATTAAACACTCGAGGCAGAGTTAATCTCTTAACGTGATTGAACATATTTCTACTCACTGCGCATGGATAAGCCCAATTGCAGGTGACAGAATCTGATGTTGCGAATGAGGTGGAATAATTGTCTGTCTCCGTGACGTTTGATGTTGCGCCACTGTCTGACCGATTAATTGAATTCTGGGTACTTGTGGTACAGTATGAGTTGTGGGCTGGTTTGGGGCTTGTGGGATCATTGTTAAAGTCGCTTGATGGACACTTGGTGACTGTGGGTGAGCAACAATCTGGCCTGGCTGAAGATGCTCTTTATTCTGGGCTGCTCTTGCGCGCGCTAAGAGTGACATGACTGTTCTTTTCGTTGGGGACATGGCAGGTCGATTTCCAGGGACCAAAGGCCTCTTTCGACCTACATGAAATGTACAAAAACCACTGAAATTACGTTTTTTTGAATTCATTGGCGTCGACGAATGGAATCGATGAAAGTTTTTGTTGTTGTGAAGGATTAGGTAATCGCGGTTCTGTATTGTTCCAGTATTAGATTATTTCCATTTTGCGACTTCGAATGGGGTTTTTAATAAATCATTCATTCTCTCAGTCTCGGTGAATTATTAGGATGAAAATTTTACGTCACTTTTGAAGGAAAATTCCGGAATTTAATGAAGGTTTAAAGTCAAAACTATGAAAACTATTTTAAAATTAACTTTTCATGCTCGAATTTCTTTATTAAGTGGAAAATGTGCCATGCCTCACTGAATTCAATTGATTTATGTTAATTTCCATGGAATAATTGAAATTAAATTTGCAGTTTGCATTGGCTTATGCATCGAATTTTGAAATTTCAATGACAGTTCAGGAGTATTTTTCACATGAGCCACATTGAATTCGATATAGAGTGGATAAAAGTACGAAATTTAAAATTTCAAGAATATATTTATCTGAATTTTCCTGATATCGATTGGTTTTTCTAGAAAAATAGCAATGAAATGAAATTATGAATTTTCAATGACGAAATTCCTTGAAGTTTTCCGGAAAGTCATTTGATAGAAAATTTCCAAGAATTATACCGGAAATTCAAATCATTTTCACTAGTGTAACCTAGAATGCATAGTAAAAAGAAAAAGAAAAAAATTGGAAGTTATTTTTTTGCCGCTGTGACTTGTTGATTTCTACTGGCAAGTCTCGTTATTTTTCCACGTGAATTCAATACATTCTCGAGTAATTTTTTTCCATGTATCTGACGATTAAATTATTTCACGCAAAAGCCTGCATAAAAAAAATATATATTTTTACCCGAAGTTATGGAATGGGGCGAATTCCCCGAAGTTTTGGATATCTCTTGGGGTTCGGAAGCTTGTCCAGTGGTACTGGAAATTGGTGAACTAGTTGGTTCTGAATTAGTCTCTGGACTTGATAATTCATCCTGGCTATTTTCCGTACAGTTCATCATCTGCATTTCCCACATCTGCTCCTGTCGTATGTCATCATTGTAATCCTGCACAGAGGGAGTCATTAATTCTCATAAATGTCACATTGTGATTTAATAATGACGCATCATCGTTTATTAAATCTGCTAATTAATGCATTGATTGTCGTACGGGAACGAGGAAACGTCGCACTTCGACTAGGGCATAGGCAATGCGAGCGTGTGCCTCAGCTGGTGTTGCATAGGCGCTTATTTCTACGTGAAGATCCTCCGTGAGATGAGAGAACTTTGGGTCACCACTGGCACGTAACTCCTCCTCCTGTTAAATAATTACCAGTGAGTGAATTCGAAGCGGAAAAGTTGGATAGAGAGATGAAAACAGTTTTCTCTGGCATAAAAGGGATATTAATTCTCCTGGTAATGCTCATAATAATGAGTCAATTTCCCTCTGCCCATCAGGAACTTTCTTTTTTCTTTTAGGTCTGGGGAAATTTTTTTTATCGTGGGATAAAAGGGGATTTTATTCCGCATCGGAAAAGAGATATTAATTCTGTAATGGAGAAGGGTCTACACTGAATATTCTTCTTAAATTGTACTTTAGATTGCGTGAAAAAACACTCGATGAGTGAATAAAAAAATTTATTGTTTCTTCTGGAAACTTTAAATTTCGATACAACTGTCCCGAGAAAATTAATGGAAATCGGGAAAATTGAGATAAATATATTCTTGTGTTCATTTATAAAAAAAACTTGTTTTAGAACACGTTTTTTTCTCCCTCAGTGTACGATTTCTCTATTTCAAACTAATCCCGAAATTGAATTATATAAATCATTCACTTCAACTCAAGTTTTGGGGGCAAAACTAGATTCGATTAATCGATCGAACTCGTACAGAGCAACGTAATTGAATGTTTAAATATTAAAAGTAAAGCACGAGTTTACAAACGAGTTGCATCCAAGTTTCATGCGACTACTCTGTGTACACGTGCTACTGGGGGGAAGTTTATCTCAACCGCAGATGGGTGATGTTTTCCAGCGTTCGGGATAACCATCAAAAGGAAACGACGGGGGAAACCCCATCGTTATGTGTAACATTTCACTTGGAATTCCGTTCCAAAAGACACACATTCATACGCAATATGGATGAGACCAAAAAGGCTTCGACAATTTCAAGCCCATCGGTGAGTGGAGGTTTCCCCACAAGCCACGAGATGTACGGCTTTTAATTAAGGAAGTCATTAAAGTCGCATCCTCGTACAAATCTTTACCCTTCCTCCCTTCCTTCCCCCTGCACCCCCCTCCCCCTCACCCACTATGTACATACTACCCACTTCAACCCAACTCTTTCGTTCAGGTGCATTTATTATGGGAGAGGAAGAAAGTGATGCATGATATTTTCTTTGGAGGGAAAAAAATTTAAAGTGACGATCTTTTCATAATCTGGTGAGTGCACTTTCGGGGGAAGTTGGGGCTTTAATTGAAGGACGGCCCGGGGGATATATATTTTTCCACCAGGAGGTTTGCATTTTTTTTCTTCATCCTCTCAAATTCTTTATGATTTATTTTTCATTCTCTCCCGTGGTCTCTGTATTTTTGTGTCATTTCTGCTGCTCGCGGACATCGCTGAGGGTTTTTTTCTTTTCATCGGACTGTGGGTAGCTGGAGATGAAGGGGGAATTTTTAATTCTTATGGTTGGGTTGGTTGGGTTGTTTTGTAGGGGCTCAATGCGTCGAGAAAACAGTTGAGAAAAAATTAGTGAAAAACTCGAGTTATTGCCGGGTTTAATACCGTTCTAGGTTTTTTTGCTTCCGAATGAAAGCATTGTATATTCAGTCAATTGAGGTGAAATGAATGAATGGATGAAAGTAATGTATTCGTCAAATCAGAAATTTCCTGTTTTTTTGTGTCAGGATAACTAATTTTCGCGTTAGGTCGAATATGATAGTTTGCTGAGGTGTTTAAAAATAACGTGTTTCCAGTGTGTATCATGATTTATTTTATTTATTCTTTACAGTAAATGTTCACATAATTTTTTTCGGATTAATCTGCATTCTTTTCATTCTTCTGGATTTGTGACCTAATATGAGATCTCTTGAGATCCGAATTCTTTCGAATTCTGTCGCTAGAGTGTGTTTATTAATTCGCTATAAGTAAAGAGAAAGTGGAGTACTATTTAGAAAGAGAGAGAGCAGTTATTTTTCTACCTGTTGAAACCTAAAATTTCCGTTCCACAAAATATTGTTCATTGAATCATCAATTTTTTATCTGTGCAATTCTTATTATTTACCTTTTGACGATCTTTCATAGAACCCCGACCAAGTACAGCCATTTTGCACCCACTCTCCTCCTGCAGGCGTTTTAATGAATTTCCCTTCGGGCCCAATAATTTTCCAACGAAATTAAACTGCACAGATACAAGAGTAATTCAATCAAACTGCAGTTAAAACTTTCTTTAGGTACATAGAATTAAAAACCATGAATTTGTTCAATTGATTTTTCCCTCCGGTCAGCGTGATTCGAATAACATTTTGCACAGAATTAGCATTTTTTTAACATTCTTTGTTTATAAATAAATAATTGAAATTCAGACCTGTCCAGTTTAAATAATAAAATCAGAATCGTAAAATGTTGGGAAACTTACAGTCAAATGGGGCTCAAATGAAAAGCATTTCACTGGAGAAAGTGTTGAAGTGGATGTTTCCATTTTTATAAATGATAAATTATCTCGATTGATAGTGATTTTATAAAGGAATGTCAAGAAACGTTTTCCCTTTGGGCCCAATAATTTTCCAACGAAATTAAACTCCACAGATACAATAATAATTCCATCAAACTGCAGTTGAAACTTTTTTCATGTAGATACAATTAAAAACCGTGAATTTGTTCAATTGATTTTTCCCTCCCGCCGGCAGTTTGATATTCACTCGAGTTGGGAAAAATAGAAAATGAAAAGTTGAACGGCAAGTTTACCTGAATTTTTAAACTGACCTTGGGATGATCTCGAACAGGTACTTGCACCCTCACGGCAACTTTGATCGGCTTATCTCTGGTAATGTCTACCATTCGTCGCTCCACCCCATCGCAATTTCCTCCCACGATGCTGCTACGATTTACGCCAGTGGCACTTCTGCTACAACCACCCCCAGCCACTGTGCTCGACTCTGAAAGGATCGCGTGTGTTCACGAGTACAAAAGCATCGACGATGCGTCAACACGAAATGCTCTTCCATGGTTGCTACTGTACTCTCGACCCATTCACCTCAACCCCTCAGCGCCAATAATCTTTTTACGTATCAGGTATCAATTTTTTTTCGGGTGAAATTTATCGTCAAACTATTCTACGGAGTATCAGGGATTTTTTTTTCATGGAGAGCGTAATGGAATTCGATTCTACGAAGTGCGGTAGTATTTTTTTCTTTCGATTTTAGAAGAATGTCAGGTCTCTCCAGATTATCAATTAAATCGTACTATCTTTTTTTTTATGGGATAATTGGATCAATCTTGCAATCTCTCGTAGAAGTGGATGGAATTTTTATTTCATTGGAATATGAAGAATTGGAAAGTATCAGTTTTTCCGTGACGTCATCCTTTGAATTAAAAATGCCACCAATTTCTCTCAACTCGACGACGTCTTACTCAATCTCAATGTTTTTTTCGCGTTACAGTATTCATCTGGATTCGACATACCAAATTAAATTACGAAACATTAAAAGCAATGGAATTGTCCCGCAAGATATTCTCCCAATCATTTTGTTTTTGGCTCCAATTTATCATTAAACTGATCTACCTAGCCTCAAAGTATTTTGCACTCATCCAAACCATACTAGAATTCGATTCTACACAGTAGAGATACATTCTTCTATTTCGATCCCAGACTACGCGTCGGTATTTTCGAACCATTAATCAAATCATAGCGTTACTCTTCACCAGTAATTGAGATCACTTTTTAACGCAATTGACTGTAGATTCCATTTCATATAATTTCTCAAAATTGAAAGCAAAATTTTTTTCTGCACCATGCTACGAAATATTTATTGTACCGCGAACGCAATAAAATTCGATTCTCCGTAGGCGCTAATATTTTAAGAAAAAATTACTATTTCTCGAAAAGAAAAAATTGAATCCAATCGTCAATGCAATTAAATTCAATTGTACATAGTGTTCAAAAATTTTTTATTTGAACTGGAAAAAAAACTTTGTATTCTCGAACTATTAATGCACTCATTTTATTATGCTTTATAGAAAAATTGAATCCAATCTCAAGGGAATTGAATTAAATTCTTACTAGATTAAATTCTGAAAAATTGAAAGCAATAGAATTTTCCGTTAAAGCGTTCTCTTAAGCCCCTCGAAAATATATCACCCCCGACTTAATATTGTCACCATAAATACTCTCCCCCCTAATTGTTATGATGCCCCAGCGACGAAGAGAAAAAAAATATAATAGAAGAAGCAGGTGCACGTGACCAAGTGCTAATGCAAGTGATCCCCATTCTCCAAAATTACGTTACCCTGTAAAAGGATCCACCACTTCACTCCCTGAACATACGTGTCCTATCAACGTCCCTCTGCTCCCAAACTGGAGCACTAGTTCTTCGCTTAAATATTCCACCCCTTAATATCGCCAATAGTAAGCCTCTTACCAAAAATACTTGAAATAAATTTTTTGTTTGAAACTTTTTCCTTATCACTGGCGAGTCAGGCAACACGTTGCTGATATGATAATTTTGAGGGTAGCGAGAGCCATTCAACACTGACAGTGAGTCGAAGTGGAAAATTGTTTCTGGCACGGGACCCCTTCAAACAACTCATCGTGAAAGAGAGAACACCCGAGGAGATGTTGGAAACTTTGTGAAAGACTAGAGAGACATTGGAGGAGCAAAGTCCAAAGTTTACGACACCACCGAAGAAATAAAGGTGCCTCTGGAGACGACATAAAACGGATTATATTCTTCCATGGATTTTTACACCCCCCATTGTCCACGGTATTTTTATTATCCCACGCAACATGTGACGAGATAAAAAAAACATCCCTTCTTTATATTTATTTTCTAAGTAAATTTATTCCAAGAGTACTCACCCTGCATGGTGTATGCCATTCTCAGTGAACATAAACATTTATCCCAGAATTTAAATTCATCATTCACGAATGAATCACGTGCAATCACAATTATAAACTGGGGAAGAATAAATTACGAGTAAGGGAAATATTGAAATTCATTTCAACGGAATTTTGACGGATTTTTTTTAGAGAGTTTGGGTCTCTCAGTAGTCGGCTTCAACTTTTGAGGACTCGAGGGTGGGTTGGGGATATTCGATGCTGTCGGGTCGGCTGCTCCAGCGGGACTGAAGGATGTGCATACACCTGAAACGCCTGGAGCATATTGCCCCATGGCAAAGGGCGCTGTTGTCGGTAAAGTTCATCGTTAAAGTTCGTGTGAGGTTTTTTCTTTCTTCTTCGTAGTGGGATACAGACATTCGGCTGATCACAACTACTTATTTCTACTGTTCCCGGTGTTTGTCCTCATTCTTCGTCGGATAATTGCAGGATTTTTTTACTTGATGTGTGAATAGCAGGAGAAATTTAGTTCGATTATTGGGATTATTGTTGTTGAGTGGTGGAAGTTGATGGTCACGTTTTGATGAAGAGTGAGTTAGCTTGATTAAGAGTGTTTTTCGGAGTAAATTGTCGAGAAACCTTTTTATTCGGAATGCCTGCCGTGGATCAAATGTCAGAGGATGAAAATTCCACTCATTATAGTGAGAGCATTAAAATTTTTATTTAGCAGTAATCAACAAAATAATTTTGTGATTATTGCAAAAGTCGAAATTTTTTTCATTTGAAAATGCAAAATTTGTTATTACGGATACCAGTGTGATTAATCTATTTATGGGTTTTATCGCTGGGAGAATCTGCATTTGTGCGGATAATTTGTAGACGTCTGCTATTTCGCTCAAGATTTCGAATTCTTTACTATTTCGAGGTGAAAATATCTCTAATAAAGTGAATTTAAACGGCAAATATTTCCGTCAGAGTTACAGGGTACCAATCACATCGTCATTGTTGTTTTATGCAAAAATTGCAATTGCCTTTCATTATTCGTATAAATTCCTGGACCCAAAAATTCCATTCGATTTCAATCAAAATGAGGACCTTATTTTGCGAGCAAACATTTTCATCTCTACTGACTCCCCGAATATTTAGCGAATTTTCGAAAAATATAAATATTCAATTACCCTCCATTCACCTAATTAGTTCCGTCCACGCCCCAACGAATTTCTCCCCATTCCCCAAATAAAATTAAAATTCCCTCGATATTTGTATCGCCCCTCCGTCCAATTCCGAAAAGCATGCAGTTCAAAGAAATCAATCATTCAATTAATCTTAATTAATTCACCCTCGAAACAGGCACTCACTCTCCACAAAGAAAATCTGAAATGATTGGTTTGAAAAAGGTGAAGGAGAAAAATTCAATGAATAATAAATAAAGAAGAAAAGAAGAAAAAAAAACTACAGCTGGTAAAAAGAGGGTTTACAGAGCAGTTCCCAACTCCCAGACGTAATTAGAATGGAGGAATAGAAGAGTTGAAGTTTTTCATGCATATGACCCAACTACAATGAACACTGAAAACTGCATACGTTATTTGTACAAAGTTGACCGAAGCGCTCGTTAGCCCGAAGTCGTCACTCCACCGGGCCTTCAACAAATGCCTGAATACGCATGCACTCACACTAGTGATTACAGACAGTATTTAATGATCATTCAGACGTTAATTATGTCGATTGGTAGAATTTTTCGCTTGGTTCGTTTATCGAGTTTCAGTCTCATGTTGTTTTTTGTCAAACGGGAGAGAAAATAATGCGTCGAACGTGATGTAGCTCAGTAGAGTGACGTAAAGAGGAAGGAAAATTTATGTGGCAGACGTGCTCCTCATATTTTTCAAGAACTTTTGGCCTAATTGTCGATGAGTGTATTAAGGTTTTTTTTGGGATTAAGTGAAGGCTGTTAGATTGGAGGAGTGTAACACGCCCCCATGCGGGTCATACACTGAGAGAAAAGGCTATTTTTCCAAATATTCATTTACGTGAGAGAAGTATTTATTTTTCAAAAAAACTCGGCTGAGTTTTTTATGAATATCTCTGAATCTAAGGGAGATGATGCAATTTTCGTGAGGGACTTTTTAGTAGAGCGAATTGAGGGCTATAAAAAAGTTCGTGACAAAAATTTTTTTATCCCCCTTAGATTTTGCGATATTCATTGAAAACTGGTCTTAATAAACAAAAAATAGATTTTTTGTTTATTAAGATTTGAAAATTGTTGGAAAATGTTGTATAGTTGAGGGCCAAATGTTGTTTGAGTGGAAGCTTTTGATACAAATGTTTCAAAGAATTCAAACGTGAACAAAATCGGCAAAGTACTCGTATGGAAACTGTTTATGAAGGGTGACTTAGCGTAGGTGAATAGTCCGTTTATTGCCGAGTGAACCCGGCTACCGACAATTATCCCCCGGCACTACTTCATTGTTCTACGGAATGGTCCGACGGTGATTGACGTGTTGAACAATTCTGGACAATGGCATACGTACTGAGCCACCTCGAGTACCAATCATACGGGAAATACGCGCGTACAAATGGGACAGACTCGGGCTTGGCGATTAATGCGAATTGAATTGATTATCGATGATGTTTTATGAGGGGATTTTATGTCTCACTGGGGATAACGCCTTCTTGCTGATTCATGTCGATGCGATTTGCGAGGAGGGAATTTCCAGAGTCAATTGTTTGCCATGGAAACCTTGGGATAATCACACTGATATGCTCACGGTCGGTAGCAAATTAGTGGAATAATAAACATGCGTCCATTCAACATCTGATTTTTGGCGAATATATTCGAATCTGAGGGAAATGGGCATTTTAGAAGGGTTTTTTCGGAGCTGAATGAACTCCTAGGGTGAAATTACAAAAAATATACACCCCCTGTAACAAACAATATCTTCAGACCATTAGTGGTTGAGTATAATTAAGCTGTAAAAGAGATAACCGTAATAATATTGCTCCTTCGTTCCCAATGTATTCCGTAAACACTGAAGTGTGAGCAAAATTGATAAATGGGCTCAATTTGAGGGGGCGTTTTTGATAAATATCGCCGAAACTGGAGGGCATAGGGGAGGAACTTATGAAAAATTCCGTGTGGGGAAAGTTATGTCTTTAATTTAGACACAAAGGCGTAAACTGACAAGCTTTTGCCTTTTTCTTAAATTGTCGAAATTGTGAAAACGTATTAGGAAAGGACTTGAATGCATCTTAACTTTTTACCATTTTTAGAATGAATGAGGATGAATTTTTTGAGCCTTGCAAAAAATTACTGCGTATAATATTTGCATTCTAGTTGCCACCGACATATTTCCAAACATTAGTCTTGTTTATCCAGGAAATCTCAAGATCTATGAGAATTTTCTGCAATTTTCCAATAGAAATGGCATTGCAATAGAAGCTTTAAAGAAATGCAATAGAATTTTTCAGTGAATGCTAGATTTTTTAATGATATCTTTTCATAGGATTTTTCTTTAATAGAATATATTGACGTCCATAAAGTTACCAGTCCCTTAGTTGACGTCCCTTATTTTCCACCCCTTACCCCTAATTCCCGAAGGGATGGAGCACCATTTTTTTTTGTTCGAGCACCAAAAAACACATAAAAAGCACATAATTTTGACAAAAAAAAAACATTTTTTGACCTTGCTCCGCTAACTTTATGGACGTTGGAAAAACGCAATTCTGAGCCGTCCATCTGCGTATACGGAACCCAAATTTCCTCAGGAATCCAATGGAATAAGTTTTAATATAGGGTGTATAGTATAGGGTATATATAGTATATATAGTATAGGGTATATATAGTATAGGGTGTATAGGGTATAGTATAGGGTGTAGGAAGTGGAAAAACGCAAATCTGAGCCGTCCATCTTC